>NC_091123.1:22981317-23088817 GCF_040183065.1 Periplaneta americana | reverse complement strand
TATTTTTTTTCTAGATAGAGTTATTACATAACTTTACCCTTACACAGTATGATCTACTGTTTGAGTTATCGTAGTACTGTGTAACTTCTATATAAAATGTCTTCCGCGAGTATTAAAAGAAATCGTGTTATTCTTAGTATAAAAAAGTACAAATAACAAAGTAGTTTGGGGAACGAGAAACTGTGGCTCATCTCAGAATACGAGATTGGAATGACAACTGTGAGTAATTTAATAAACATCAAGGATAAATTGTATAAACTATGTAAATCTACAACACAAGGCCGCCACTATTCCTATTTTTCCACAGACAGACAATACAAGGAGTTTCCTTACTCCTTAAAAACTCGTTGTTAACAACTAGACTTAAATCAGTGAATTTCTGATCCACTACCTAGCATGTTGAATACAAGACCATAGATGAAATTACGAAAGTGTAAACATTATTCACTAAATTTACGAAAATATTTTATGGTACGGATTATACGATTTTTTCGATTAACCGTTCAGCCTACCCCCTTCATTACCACGGATAACAGAAGTTTTACTGTACTTCCAATGATATCGGACAAGAGTTCATCACCATTTGTCACCAGGAAGTTACTTAGAGTGGGAAATTAATCGAATTCTCCCCCTTCCAAACATAAATTCTAAAGACACCCTCGTACCGACAAAAGAACAGTAGAGGACTTTATAGAGTCTGTTCCAAACTATAAAACTCAAACTTCACTGTTATTCACTTATTCAGTAGGTAATTGCTACTGATATATTTGGTCAGAAAATGATTTAACAGACCTATCGGTAAAGAAGAAAGTAAAATGCATTCCGAATGATCTTAAAGTTCTTCAAAGTATTAAAAATGACCAAAAAATGCCGAAAAAACATAAAAATAACCTATTAGTTCAAAAAACGTCAAAAAATGCAATATAAGAAATTACTTTTTTACGTTGATATCAACATGGAAAGGATTTCTATATTAATAGGCATCGTCCTAATGTGAAAAATAAGAAGATGACTTTTCATAAACATCCGCCCTGTAATAATGACGTATGTCTAGGGCTACACGAGGGCTACATCACTATAATAACGAATTATAATTTATGGATGGAGTAGAAATAATCTCTAAAATTCGAGATAAAAAAAATAATTACAGAAATGAACACCATTTCGTTCATGAGTTTGAATTCCGCCGAGGACGTGGAAATTTATCTGTTTGCAAGGCAATGTTGTGTTGTCTTAGGTAGAAGCCAAATTTCCTGCTGGCCGCATATCACAAGAATCCCACATTGTGGACTGTACGTGTAATCGTAGCTGTAAGAAGCCCAAATATAAGTTTAGAGCAAAACCTGATGAGAATATAGATACCTCCGAAAACATAAAGGAATAGACAGAGATGTTGATTCGTTAATGTTGTGAAAGAATAGTAGCCTACTTTTAGTATATTTCAACTGTTTCACCGCATTTGCTATCCTACAAACAATTCTAGGAACAGTTAATCCATAAAACAGCTTTGTTCGTGCTGAAAAAAGAAGAATCGTCTTGTCAACACGTAATGTAGAACAATCATAACCAAGCAGTATATACACGAAACACGTTATTTTCCTGTATTACAATACGGTATGGAAGATGTTTTGAAATGTGTACTTTTATAACAAAAACCTGGAGTATGAAAATGTGTCACTCTTTATTAGTGACTAAGAAAAGTCATGAACATCGGAATGTCGCTAAGATGTAGACTGTGTGAAAACACAAAACATTAAATCTGCGTATTTTTTCGACACTGGGCAGTGTTATAAATCTCGATGCTGAAACCAATCTGGAAGAGCAATGTAGGGGCTATATAGAGTATAGTACTGTATTATTACAAAACTGAGGATTTTTAGCACTTTTATGTGAAGTCAGTGTTAGTCTATAGTTATGATTATGAATAGAGCCGGGATGTTAGGCAAAATGCCTTTTTTTTAAACTGAGTGTATGTATGAAAAACCTATTAGAGATAAACACGTTTCCACACATTTGGAGACGATAGGCCCAATTTTTATTTTGCCTTTTTTGCCTATTTTAGCTCCCGTTGCCTATTCTAAGGTTAAATGCCTTTTTTAGCCTTTTTATGTCGTTATTGTACATTTTCTATATTTTTAAAGCATTTAAAATAAACCGCACATAAATTATATAAAAAAACGAAGAAAGAACGGTTGTACAAATTAAACATATATATTCAGCTCACACAAATATTTGCTGAGAATCTTATTCTCCAGCAATACATATGAAGGGTACACTGGAAAAACGATCAAGGTCCATCAAAAATCGAAATTGAGTTAATAATGCTATCTTATAATAGAAAAGAAGTACTATCATGTGGTCTAGCTAGTAATAAGAAATCATCGTTCTTGACATTCCACTACGTCAATTTCTATTAAATACACACATAACAAAGTATTAAGTGCTTAAACTTTAAAATTCGTTTTTCTCGAAACTTTCTAAAATGGACCTTGATCGTTATTCCCGTGTACCCTTCATATGTTTAAAATAAGCCGTAAACTTTTCTTCCCTACAGATTCCATCTTTTATGTCACTTAACAAAGATATTTGAACGGTATAATCCTCAGTGCTCAGGTCACTTCGGGGTTTACCAGCGAATGAAAGGGAAGCGGGAAGTAATAATTCCTTCTCACACCCCTCTTTTTGAGACAATACACAGTCGGTTTTTCCCGATCTCTGAAAGAAGGTAGAGACAGTTCGTCTGAAATAAGTTGTTTTAAGTTTGCTCCAGTCACTTCAGTAGAAGTAGAAAGATCTTTTTTTTTCATCATGAAAAATGTTCTCTATGACAGTGACAACTTAAAAAAAGCATCTTGTTGTGACAAGTAACCAAGGAAGTATGGCATAGTCTATTAAGTATTTGTCTATTTTTTATCTGTTTCCATGAATAATAAATTCCTATTTCACTACCTATTTTTACTACTTTAGTGCCTATATGCCTGCCTATTTTAAGTCTTTACGAACAGATGTTTGCTTAACATATTCTGCCCTGATCAGTTTACAAATGAAAATCTGTGTATGATAATTAGACAAAGACCAATAGAACTGGAAATTAGGCAGAAGAAGTGGTGAAGGCCGGACATACATTCGCCGACCTCCAAATAATATAGCCTGGAGAGCACTGACTGGAACCCACAAGGGAGTCGAGAAATAGGCAGATCTAAGATAACATGGAAACGTACAATAGTAGCAGAAACCAAAAGCAGAGATGAAACACGGAGAGAAATTAAGGAACTCGCCAAAAATAGAGTCAGATTAAGGAGCTTTCTGAGAGCCCTTTGTTTCACACAGAAATGATAGGAATTTTGATTGATTTGATCAATTGAACATTTCGTTGCTTTAAATTTTGATAAACTAGATAAACAGTTACAATAGATTTACGATAATTGAGCCGTTAAGAGCAGAAGTAGTGTAAGTCATAATTGGGTGTTGAGGTTTAAAGTAAAAATTCTGTAAAGTACAGCCCAAAGTAGTAATTAATATGTAATATCTACTGATTACTAAGAGTTTAAATAAATTGAATATTAATTGGTACTTTGCGCTGTATTTTACAGAATGATTACTTTAACCCTGATTATTCATTTTTGACTTACACCACTTCTGCTCTGAACGGCTCAATTAACTACCATACATAACTTACACTTGTATTACAATATACTATTTACGAGTAATTAGTGAATTATGCGAAATGAATCGGTTCAGAGAACAGTTTTTTCCTTGTTCATTTTTCAATAGAGCCCTTTCTGCACTTGTATTACAATATACTATTTACGAGTAAGTCGTGAATTATGCGTAATGAATCGGTTCAGTGAACAGTTTTTAAAATTGTGTTGATATAAACGTAGTACATTGTGTTAAAAGGTATTAAAAATATATGAGATTGATTATAGATGTTCTAACAATTAAATTAAACTCTTAGTAACAAAGAATGAAATTATTTCATTAAAAAAATGCGTATGAACTCTCGTTTCTGTAGCTGCAAAAATTAAAAAAAATAACCCGCCCGTGACAGTGCTCAACCACTGCCGTGACCAGGATTCGAACCTGGGTTATTGCGGCCACAACGCAATGTCCTAACCACTAGACGATCACGGCTACCGCGGGATCTGGTAAGTGAAGATCTTAGTTGATATTTAAGAAAAAACTAGAGCAAGTGCGCTCAGGCGTCAAATAATCCGCCACAGCGAGCGGAAGAGGCAGATGAACTCTTTGCAATGAAGCTCGTATATAAATTATCATGGCTTATTTAACGACGCTCGCAACTGCCGAGATTATATCAGCGTCGCCGGTGTGCCGGAAATTTGTCCCGCAGGATTTTTTTTTTCATGCCAGTAAATCTACTGACATGAGCCTGTCGCATTTAAGCACACTTAAATAAAATCGACCTGGGCCGGGATCGAACCCGCAACCTCGAGCACAGAAGGCCAGCGCTATACCAACTTAATCAATCAAACTTAATCAATAAAAGAAATGCTTCTATCTTCTTAACTTTTACTATAAACTGTCTAGCTTTTATTAATCAGTTAATCTTTTAGTACTTTGATTTTTATTGTATCTGTAAATTTAATATTAATTGTAATTATAATTGTAATTGTATTCTTAATATTGTAGTTGTAATCCCCTGGTAGAGGGGAAGAGAAGGCCTGATGGCCTTATCTCTACCAGGTTAAATAAATAAATAAATAAATCTATACTAATAATAAATCTGTAGACGAAATTTTTCTGGTAATTTTCGATTTTCCAAAAATAATTGGTCCTAACATATATAATTAACCACCCTGAAACCGAAAATCGCTTTTTTGACATTTTTGTTTGTATGTGTGTCTGTCTGTCTGTATGTATGTTTGTTACCTTTTCACGCAATAATGGCTGAACGGATTTCGATGAAAATTGGAATATAAATTAAGTTCGTTGTAACTTAGATTTTAGGCTATATGGCATTCAAAATACATTATTTAAAATGGGGGTTATAAGGGGACCTGAATTAAATAAATCGAAATATCTCGCGTATTATTGATTTTTGTGAAAAATGTTACATAACAAAAGTTTCTTTAAAACTCATTTTTGATACGTTTTACTCTTTGAAAAATTTTGATAGGACTGATATTTAATGAGATAAATGAGTTTTAAAATTAAAATAACTGCCATCTAAGGCCGTGTAACGAAATAAAAAACAAATGACTTGGTCTATAAGGGGCCTTGGACAACAACAATCGAAAGCTATGAAAGATAGCCTACAGAGAATGTTTCTGTGTTTGTATGAAGTAATATCGGAAGCTAAATTACCGATTTGTTTAATTAATTATTATTTCACCATTGGAAAGTGTAGTTTCTCTAGATGGACATAATGTTATAATGTTATTACAGTAACTTCTGATATAATATAATATAATGTAATATAATATAATATAATATAATATAATATAATATAATATAATATAATATAATATAATATAATATAACATAATATAATTTAAGTTATTTGAAGGGTTCAAAACCATAGTGGGCCAAGCGCCATTTACTAAATATGTAGAAAACAACAAGGGTTAAAATTAAGTTATTACCATAATTCAATGGAAACATATAGCAAGTAAAATAAAGTATACACATTAAATCTAAATGATGTCAATGTTCATTAAACTATGGTTGCATGTAATAAAAATTAAGAGACATGTTAATGGAATTGTCATTGCACCAAATGAGTGTCTCTGGACCAAAATGATCGCATTTTAATTATTTGGATGCAATTTAAATTAAGTAACATATTAAACGATTTATTCTTCTATCAAACACGAATGTTCCCTGGATCAAATGTCCTATTTTAATTATGTAATTACTTTATATTTATTTCTAACAGGTGCAGCGGAGCGCACGGGTATGGCTAGTAAATAAATAAATAAATAAATAAATAAATAAATAAATAAATAAATAAATAAATAAATAAATGAATAAATAAATAAATAAAATAAATAAACTGAGTTATCGATATATATAGTATATATACTGAGTTATTTTCCGTCAATTTTATATAAAGAGGTGTATATAAATTATTTTACCTAATGTAGTTTCCATCAGTTTCATTAGTTTTTTTTTTTAATTTGCAAATTCACTTACTGAGTAGCAGTAGACAATAAATATCTTATGTAGGCCTAAGTTTCCAACATTGAAATTCTGTCGATTGCCGGCTAACAGAGCATTGTACACAAACAGAAGCAAAATTTGGGCCACCTGAATTTTCAAAGTTCAAGTTATAACATGTTGCGCATGTACTCGTACATGGAAAATGGCGCTGTGAATCCTCGGCCTTATCTGCCCAATAAACCACCTCGCTATCACCAATTCCGCGGAAGAAAAATAACCAACCACCCAGGTGATAGTCTTTAAATAATCAATTATTATACACGAAAATGAACTCTTTGTCAACCGTTAAACATTTAACAAAGGACAGTTTCTTTTGATATGGTTAGTATGACCTTTCATATTACTATCAAATGACAATTTAACGTCAATAATTGTATTATGTTCCAACTACTTTCACCTGGGGAAAATGCTGCCTTCTTAGCCTTCTGTATGAATTTGTGCGATTTACATAAATATCTCGCAATAGCCGTGATCGTCTAGTGGTTAGGACATTGCGTTGTGGCCGCAATAACCCAGGTTCGAATCCTGGTCACGGCAGTGGCAGAATGCTGTCACATGCGGGATCATTCTATTGAACGTAAGTAGTTGTTATACAGGGACATCACTTTATTTTTACTAACATTTTTAACATTAACCTGACTATACTCGTAAACACTGTTACCCCCTTCCATTACAGGAGTTTGGAGTTGCTAGTGCAATATGTAAACAAATCATTTTACTAGCTACAGGAGGAGATAAAATTAGTGTATCCATTTACGTTATAGGGAAATATACTGGGGGTTTCAGTTCAAAATGTGTCATGGCTAGCTGTATGCCGTCATGTGGCTAGCCGATGAGCCTAGAGAATTCAATTTTCCTACACTTCCGCAGAGGTGTATAACCTATGAGGCAGAGAAGCTGCCTAGCAAGTACGGCGTTCATTCTGAAGAGTACTTACCGATACGTACGGTAACGCCGGTAGTGGCAGGAATGTGAACTGTTTGGAAATACGTACTGTCGGGATATGGGGAGAGGGTTAAGACGATTACTTACGTATTTGTTGACATTAACTTCGACGGTCAACATGGACACGGAGCATTTGATTTGTGTTGTGGAATGTTACCGTACGCAACCGATGATAACAAATACCCTGCGTACGACTTGCCGGGGCAAAACACAGTTCGAAAGAGGTTATGGTAGCACACAGACCGTACAGACCGCCATCTGTTGCTACGACGTTCAAGTTATACCGTACACGTTCTCAAGTTCAGATTGAAGAACGCCTTAAATAATAGGCAACTTCTCTAACATATAAGCTGAAACTCGCTTCAAATCGGTGACCCAACAACAGTGACGTCATGACACACTTTGAAATGAACACCCAGTAGTATCACGATTTTCAGTTTGGCCATTACTTTACAGTACTTTATCTAAAAACAGTAGAATAGTAACAATTTTTTTCACAAACTCAAGTCTTCAGGCGGTTATATACATTATGTAATGTCTACTTTATTCAGCATATTACTAATCTAATTTATTCTTGAGAATTTTGTGAGCACTTCCGTAAGAAACCCCAATTTCTACAGCTAACTTCTTGACCGACTTATTAGGACCTCGCTGCAGCCTTTCTCTAGCATCTTCTGTCACCTTTGTTGGCCATCTTACACTTTTCTTCCTTTCTGTACACTCTGTTGCTCTAAAGTTATCTGCCAGATTAATGACATTTCTACAAAAATATTCCGTAATGATATAATCAGGAAATTGTGAAGAAAAAAAACTGTTGTTCACATTCGGTTATATTGTAATTCCAGTTTCCATCATCGTCCTTCATACTTACAAACAGTAAAACAAAATTCTTGTTTAAATAATGCTGTTAAGTACCGCACCATATTATAGGGTACCGTACTTTCGGTAACTCTAATCTTCACTTGTGCTCAGTCCACACAGATAAATTCAGTTATGCTACACACCATACCTGTGTGAAAATAAACTTCAATAATATAAGCTTTTTCTTCTATAGAAGATGCAACATATTTCTGAAACACACTGTACTCTGTACTGTTTATTTCACTGCTAGCAACAGCGGCCGTAAGTTTGTGTGACTGACGTTAACAAGGACATTAGTGAAAGGGGTAAAAATAAAATGATGTCCCTGTACATGTAAACTTACGTTTGTGATAACAGCGCTTACAGCTGTAGAGACAAGGCAATACTTGTATGATTTGAGACTTCAGCGGTAATCAGCGTGGTGCAAGCTTTTTTGGTATTTGAACCGTGTTCTTGCGCAACTCCAAAATAGTGCCTGTCTCCTCCCTTCCAGGACTTCGCATTCAGGCAATGTTTCTCAGTTTCGTAGTGTAGGCAACACATCAAGTCTGTAAAAGAGTCCTTCTCAGAAGAGCCCCATTTTATGAAGCTTCTTCCTGAATTGTCCATGCCGTATAAAAATCTATCCACTCGATTTCTATTCAACTGCAGAAGAGTTTCTCTGATTGTTAGTTTAAGACTTTTGATTAATAAATTACCGAAGTATTAGCTATTAGATTCAGATCACTTTTTCTGCTTAACAATCACCGACGTAATTCAGACGGTAGCCTGCTGTGCTGAGGCTGTGCTCGAGCCTGGGTTCGATTCTAGCTTGGGTTGATTACCTGATTTTCTTTTGAGATTGTCCTCAGTAGCCAGGTAATCCATGATAAGTCATTGACCTAACCTCTTCAAATTTCATTTTCCTACCACCATTTCTAACGACGTTAAAATAACCGAGTAGTTGACACAGCATAGAATAAATACATACTTACGTATTTTTCTGTCTAAGGGAAGGTCTTTCACTGCAAACCCAGCATTCTCCAATCTTTCCTATTTTCTGCCTTCCCCTTAGTCTCCGCATATGATCCATATATCTTAATGTCGTCTATAATCTGATATCTTCTCCTGCCCTGAACTCTTCTCCCGTTCACCATTTCTTTTACTGCAGTACGCAGTTTATTGGGCTGATTACCGCTAAAGTATAAAAAACATAAAGTATTGCCTTGTCTCCACAGCTGTAGCCGCTCTTATCACAAATCATAAGTTTTCATGTAGAACTACTGTATGTTCAATAAAATGATCCCGTAGTGACAATGTTCTGCCACTGCCGTGACCAGGATTCGAACCTGGGTTATTGCGGCCACAACGCAATGTCCTAACCACTAGACGATCACGGCTATTGCGGGAGCTGCTGAAACTTTATGGTACACTGGGTGAGAAGCAACTACACTATGCATCCATCATATTCAGAAGCATGTAACCTACTGGTTCTTTCATCAAGGTGGACGATGAAGACATTTCAACTGTAACGAAACATAAGAAAAATCGAAAACATTGCATGATGTAGTACGTTAGTTTGTTTACATTATATGGTTTATATTGGGATAAACTCCAAAACATGGATTGAACCCTTTCCCTCTTACTTCAAAATTCCAACCTTGTGCACACAAAATAAATTATTGGCACTGAAAAGTGCCTTTTCGTAAATATAATGATGCGCATTCGACAAACGCAGATAAATCTGCTCTTTTTAGTATTTTAAGACATAATTTGGTAGGTGCAATCCGTGTTCTAAAATTTTCCCTTATATTGTGTTATATTACGCTTACATTTTTATTTCACTTAATGTCGTGTCGAATTATGTTATATTACGTTCAGATATGTGTTGTTAAATTTTGTTTCTTTTAACAGATACAACATTACGTTAAATTACGTTCTAATTTTATGTTTGAGTTAAAGTTTTATGATACGTTAGGTTTATGTTTACGGTCGCATTACGTCATATTATGTTGCTGCTTGATTATTAGCTTATTACATTGCATAGCCTAACGTTATTAGTGATACTACGTTATATATATTTCATTACGTTACTTTGACTTTATTGAATGTGTGAAGAGAGAATGACGCTGAAACAGATCAGGAACAGAAAAAGAAATTGGCTGGGTCACTGGCTGAAAAGAAACTACATATTGAAGGATGCACTGGAAGAAATGGTGAACGGGAGAATAGTTCAGGGCAGGAGAAGATATCAGATGATAGACGACATTAAGATATATGGATCATATGCGGAGACTAAGGGGAAGGCAGAAAATAGGAAAGATTGGAGAATGCTGGGTTTGCAGTGAAATACCTGCCTTTAGACAGAACAGTACGTAAGTATGTATTTATTCTATGCTGTGTCAACTACTCGGTTATTTTAACGTCGTTAGAAATGGTGGTAGGAAAATGAAATTTGAAGAGGTTAGGTCAATGACTTACCATGGATTACCTGGCTACTGAGGACAATCTCAAAAGAAAATCAGGTAATCAACCCAAGCTAGAATCGAACCCAGGCTCGAGCACAGCCTCAGCACAGCAGACTACCGTCTGAATTACGTCGGTGATTGTTAACCAGAAAAAGTGATCTGAATCTAATAGCTAATACTTCGGTAATTTTTTAATCAAAAGTCTTAAACCAACAATCAGAGAAACTCTTCTGTAGTGGAATAGAAATCGAGTGGATGGATTTTTATACGACATGGACAATTCAGGAAGAAGCTTCATAAAATGGGGCTCTTCCAAGGACTCTTTTACAGACTTGATGTGTTGCCTACACTACGAAACTGAGAAACATTGCCTGAATGCGAAGTCCTGGAAGGGAGGAGACAGGCACTATTTTGGAGTTGCGCAAGAACACGGTTCAAATATCAAAAAATGTTGCACCACGCTGATTACCCCTAAAGTCTCAAATCATACAAGTATTGCCTTGTCTCTACAGCTGTAAGCGCTGTTATCACAAACGTAAGGTTACAGGTAGAACAACTACTGTATGTTCAATAAAATGATCCCACATTTGACAGTATTCTGCCACTGCCGTGACCAGGATTCGAACCTGGGTTATTGCGGCCACAACGCAATGTCCTAACCACTAGACGATCACGGCTACTGGGGACTTCGTATGAGTTTGCGGTACAGTGAGTAAGGAATGGCTATGCTTCCATTTATCACATTTGCTGGATCTTACATAAGGGGTTATGTTAAGTTTACTTTTACAATATTAACGTTTCGTTGCATTGTGTTTATGTTTGTATTTTACAGTATACTATGTTATTTTTCGTTTAGATGAGGGCGCAATGTTTTTAGCCAGAATTTTGTTTGAGATCAGCCAAGTGATAGAGAAAATTATGACAATGTTTTTGAGCCACTTCTGTTTGACTTAGTTACTAGTTATTTTTGTTGGAGAGAATGTTTAAGTTAATAATGTCTCTAGTAATAAATGCATAAAATTCCACACCTTATTCCATTCTTCATCTGTCCGATCCGAATAGGCCTACTTTTTAACCCATTGCAATCATTTCTGTTTCATTGCTTCAGTCAACTTTGCTTGCAATTTAGAGACCGACAACATTGCATCCTCATTTCCTTTCCTTTCCTTTAGAATACTATGGTATTAAAGGCATAGCATACCAGTAGTTTGAGTCATATCTCCTAAACAGAAAACAAAAAGTGGAAATCAACGCATTCAGCAACTCCTTTAAATCTACTTCAACATGGGGAAATGTTCATACAGGGGTCCCACAAGGATCTATATTAGGGTCTCTTCTTTTTCTAATTTTTATAAATGACCTTGGCCCCATAATAAAAGGATTAGGTTATCCTATACTATTTGCAGATGACACAAGTATCATAATTACAGACAAGAACTTTTCCACATTCAAATATAAAAGAGAAACAATTCTCCTTAAAATTTATGACTGGTTGAAAACCAATAAACTAGCATAAATATTAATAAAACCAACATAATTTAACTTAAAACCACTTCAGATTTAATCTCTCAAACATTAGACACAACTATCAACAATATACCTCTATTAGAAATATCAATAATCAAATTTCTTGGTTTGCATATTAATAATACAATAAACTGGAAAAATCATATTAAAGAAATAACCCCCAAACTTAGCTCAGCATGCTTCGCAATTAGGTCGTTACAACAATTTCTAAACAGCAGTATCTTAAAGACAATATATTTTGCCTATTTTCATTCCATTATGTCCTACGGAATAATATTTTGGGGAAATTCTGCAGATAGTAAAAATATATTCTTATTACAAAAAAGAGCCATTAGAATAATAGTTGGAGCAAAGGCTAGAGAATCATGTAGATTATTTTTAAAAAATTAGAGATTTTGACATTAACAAATCAGTACATATACTCTATAATAAATTTCCTCTTATGTAATAAAGAACATTTTCCAACTAATTCAGCCATACATAGTATAAATACCCGCAAAAAGAATGATTTTTATACGCCATCATCAAATTTATCATTCTATCAAAGGGGAGTACGTTACATGGCGATAAAAAATGTTCAATAGTCTTCCCGAGCCAAAACCCTGCATAATTTAAGATAAACCTAAAAGAATTACTTAATATCTCACACTTTTTATGCTCTAGATGAATTATTGACATTTCACAGTATTGTGTAAATATTTTAATACTGTTAGGCCTAAATGGTAACAATATTACACTGTATAAAATATTATTGTTATTAAGGTATTAATTCTGTACATATTTAATATTTGCATTTTATATGTATTGCATTTATATGTTAAATGTAAGAATTGGACATGTTCTTTATTCTTTGCTATAAAGCAAATGTAAGAATATTATGGAACGAATAAATCTGTCTGTGTGTCTGTCTGTCTGTCTGTCTGTCTGTCTGTCTGTAGAGTTCGGATAGTAACTTCTACTCCATTATTCTATAGTATCTTCTTGATTACCTTTCTTGGTTTTCTTCGGGTTTCCAAAGTGATTCGTCGAATTTCCCTATTTCTTGTTGAAGTTGTTATTCCTTTTCGGCCACATTTTCCTTTCATAGTAGGCCTAGTAAGATAATTTTGACATACTCTGTAATTACATGGAATCCTGTTGCACTGATAGCCTATGGGTTCCGTAACAAAAAAGTATAAAAATAAGTTCTCTACCCGATATCAAATATTGTCGGTCTAATTAAAATATACCCTGTACAACGATTAAAAGGTCCCTCTCCGCGATAACGAATCATCACTGCCGTGACCAGGATTCGAACCTGGGTTATTGCGGCCACAACGCAATGTCCTAACCACTAGACGATCACGGCTACCGGGGACTTCATGCGAATTTATGGTACAGTGAGTAAGGAATGTCTATGCTTCCATTTATCACATTTACTGGATCTTACATAAAGGGTTACGTTAAGTTTACTTTTATAATATTAACGTTACGTTACATTGTGTTTATGTTTGTATTTTACTGTATACTATGATATTTTTCGTTTAGGTGAGGGCACAATGCTTTTGAGCCAGAATTTTGTTTCAGATCAGCCAAGTGATAAAGAAAATTATGACAATGTTTTTGAGCCACTTCTGTTTGATTTAGTTACTAGTTATTTTTGTTGGAGAGAATGTTTAAGTTAGTAGTGTCTCTAGTAATAAATGCATAAGATTGCACATCTTATTCCATTCTTCATCTGTCCAATTCTAATACTTTTTAGCTCGTTGCAATCGTTTCAGTTTCATTGCTTCAGTCAACTTCACTTTCAATTTACAAAACGACAATATTGCATCCTCATTTCCTTTAATGTTCTCTGTAGAGTTCGGATAGAAACTTCTACTTCATTATTCTATAGTATCTTCTTGATTACCCAGCGAATAGGGATTATAAAGAATGGACACTTCGCGTCGGTACCTTTGATGTAGCCGGACTGATTTCAATGACCTTCAAGCCAGCTAAAGCGTGAGATTCTGCTTTCTCCCTAGAGTTGGCGCTGACATCACACCAGCTAGCAGTCGACACAGCGGAAATATAACACATATAATTAATACATCTAAGTACATTATGTACTCAAATAAAATAAATTGGATCCATAAAATAATAAATCCGTCATTAACTGTAATGTCTAGACTCTAGAGTTCCTTTATAATGAGAGTTGAGACGCTGACCCCAACAACAATTAAAATATGTAATGATTTGACAGCGCTGAAAATGGAAAAACAAAACTCTTACGAGAAGTAAAACCATATACCTATATTATATTATATACAAATATTAAACGAATTCGATACTTAATTTTATAATATATTATATTATTTTATAATATAATTTATTATATCTGAAATATAAAATATTATTATTACAACCAGTTTGTCACTGAGAAATAAGGAAAAGCCGTTAACTTGAATTTATTTGAAGCAAAGCGTTACTGGGTTATGCAATAAGGTAGGCGATGTTTGGATCCTGTGTCTTAACTCTGTTCTCAACAAGTTCTCAATTATTATCTTAGCGTATGCTCGATTACACTAACCTCTAGCGCTTGAAAGTGGAACTATACGCTGGCGCACAGAGAAACAAAACACAGGAAATTTCGCTCAGTGTCCATTCTTTATAATCCCTATTCGCTGGATTACCCTTCTGATGTAATATTGCATGGTTGCTAAGTAGCCGTTTCTAAGACAATGTTATTTTGTTGTTTTTTTTTTAAGACTTTTCTAACAGGCACGTTGTATAAAATTATGTTATGAAGGCGGTGATGACTTCATGGAATAATAGTTGCTAGATAATCTTTTCTGGCACCAATGCCAGAATTAGGTCAATTGTACCCTTCTTAGTTTTCTTCGGGTTTCCAAAGTGATTCGTCGAATTTCCCTATTTCTTGTTGAAGTTGTTATTCCTTTTCGGCCACATTTTCCTTTACTATCTGATTGTAATTGTTCATGTTTTTTATTTTATTATTTATATTTCTTACTGAAGATTGGGTCACTCCTTCCATCGAAGAAATTTTTCTATCCGGATTCAAATCCTGGTTGAGACAAGTTACCTGATTGGGTTATTTCCCGGGGTTGTTCCTCAACCAATTGAAGTATAACTACTGGGTAAATTTCGGACTCATTTATCCATAATTAATAATGATTCATATATCATCATGCATATCATAGCCGGATTAGGGTTCCTCTGTTCCTCTCTCAATGTGAGAGTCCAAGTTTCACTGCCATACAGAACAACCGGTAATATAATTGTTTTATAAATTCTAACTTTCAGCTTTTTGAGAGCAGACTGGATGACAAAAACTTCTCAACCGAATAATAACAGGCATTTCCCATATTTATTCTGCGACCAAACTCACTTTATCAAGGAAAATTGCGTAATCCAAAACTTTTGTGACGATCCGAAATATAATTTCCAGCAATTTCAATCTTTAACATTGATAGGCTTAACTCAATTCCAATCAAATTTATTTGTAATAAGGGAATACTATGTGATTTTTCCTTCGCTCAGGACACTTTCGGAAATTGAGTTTCAAAAACGTATTCCAGAATATAGAAGAGAAGGTGGAAATATGGGTTAGGAGTGGTAATATGGGCTACCTCGTTTTTTACTATATCTGGTGTTGTTACCTAGCCAAAAAGCTCTAAAAGTAGGCCTACATCTCGTGTCCATCAGTCTGCGTGCACAAAGAGACAAACCAGTTGCCTTTGTGGTGTGTTCTTTGTGTTTTTCATCAATTTCAAAGTTTATGCAGGTATGTAGTTTCAATTTTGTTGAAAGAACTATATTTCGTGTTTAGAAATCACGCTTGATGTGTTGCACTGATTAAGAACAGCTCTGTCACATGACATAAGAATAATATTTATCTAGAACAACAATTGCCATACATAATCTTAAAAAACCTTCATGAGTCGATGCTGCTGATATGGGCTGCCGCTATGTGTCAAATATGGAATAGGTAGCCCATATTACCAGCATTTAACACGTTCCGTATTTTAACTATTGTGATTTGCGTTATTTGTTACAGAATATTACCATTGATGTTACACAGGTTTCCTACTTACGTTTTTTTGTTTTTTTCCAATTTTATTTTCAAATTTTTGTGGTAGCCCATATTTAGACCCCACTACCTATAGAGGACCAGTTCGTCTTTCTTTCAAAAAGTAACTATATGCAAATATCTATTGCAACTATTGACCTTTAAGACTGGAAAAATTGTATATGAATAATTACTCTGTATGTCAATATAGATTTCTAAGCAATATACCACACCATTTTCCATTATTATGAGGAAAACAAAATGGTAGCCCATATTTCCACCTTCTCCTCTAATATTCTACTGAAAGTATTAAACAGTCAGTTTAGAGGCAAATTTTCATGTCAAAGACGAGAATCGAACCCTTGATTTTACGGTTTCTAATCAAGAATGCTGAGAGCTAAACCACGAAGCCTTAATTTTGTTACTGTATTGTCATTATTTTGTAATAACTTTTTTGATAGTAACATCCCCTGTTGTATATGCAAGCAGCAAAACCACTGTGTATATAAGGTTGCGTTGTATTCTACGAATGCTGTTAGGAAAACTACCGTATTCTACAGCTACGTATTTCATATTCTATGATAGTCTATCGCAGCTCTACAATACTACTCTCAAACAGTCAAATGTAGACACACACCAATAAAACAATTTGAGTGAAAAAAAATTAACCCACCCGTGACAGTGTTTTACCACTGCCGTGACCAGGATTCGAACCTGGGTTATTACGGCCACAACGCAATGTCCTAACCACTAGACGATCACGGCTACTGCGGGACATGTCTTAAACACCAGAAATGCGATACTAACAGTGGCAGACCTCATTGGTGAAAGTAATCAGAACGTAATAAAAATGACGTTGAGTCGACGTCATTTGAACACACAAAAACCGGCTGACTGTAGTTCGGTAAAACTTCGGAAAAAGCAACAGTCAAAGATAGATTCGAACCACATACGAGCGGGAGCTATAAACAGAAACCCTGCTCTTTAAATTATTTATATATATATTTTTTTCAAAGTTCAAAATGGCGGCAGTTCACTGTACGGTGATGAAGCGTTTCCCTCATAGCTCAAAAACTATTCTACATTCTGTGATGAAATTTTTTATGTGTATTTATGCATGTCATATCTACAATGTGATGCAAAATCACTTCTCTACCTTTGATAGATTGTCTGATAAAAAATAAATTCATTTTAAAAAATGGTCAAATATCAGTATTTTCTTCTAATGCAAAATAAAAACATATTATTTATTAAGGAATGTAATTGAAAGAGCATGATATTGTAAACATGAATTTCAGCAATAAAATAAAAGAGGGAGAACATGTAAAAGTTATCAAGTTTATGAGTTATGATTTAAACGCTTCATCATTGCACAGTGAACTGCCATCATTTTGAATTTTGAAAAAATATATATATATAAATAATTTCTTTTAAATCGTAAAAATATTTTTTTCATATAGTAGAAGGAGAGTGTTTTACACATACCAATTTTCATTATTGTACAAGATACAGTAATGGAGGGAAAAAAATGTTGAATATTTCCAAAAATTTTACTGCTGTAAGCTGTACCTAACCACTTAATCAGGGTAAAGTCTGTGGTGGTATAGTGTTTTTACAAAATGACCAAAGGAGAGCATCCATACCTCTGCAATGATAATATTCAACATCTAAAAACGACTGCGCTTACCCCCTTCTTCATTGAAATGAACGTATCCTATATTTTTGCGTTGCATTTGTTAGACTTTCTTTGTTTTCGAGTGCTGTTAGGTTAAAATCTTATAAAGTGGAAAATTAAAAGCGAAAATGATTATATCCCAATATGGGTTTGAACTATTGATAATTTTGTTACTAGATTTAAATATGGGGAATCCTTAATATGTTACATTAAGAAAAAAGATGGAATATTCATAAAAGCAAAGAATGAAGAGTAGTAGGAATGTATGTACAATTTAGGGTCCCAATTTTATTATACTAGGGAAGTTTGCAATATCGTAAAATCTATCCATAACTTGTCTTCTTTCATCATGCGACGTAGGAAAAGAGATACTCATATCCCCATTAAAATATTGAAAATATCAGTTGCATAAAATCTTAATGTAAACAGCCGATTCCTGGGAGAAATAGGATTGTTTGTGATCCATTTGTTGCAGTAGCAATGGCATGATAGATTTTGATAAACGCAAGCCCTTCTGAATTTTTTGTCACCTAATTCCTCGTAAGAATTTTCTTTCCACTAATAAAACTTCATTCTCACCACCACATCTCTATCCAAGTACAATAATAATCAGCTGTAAATCTGGCCTCCATTTTGTTTTACCAGGTCTGTTAATCACTGGTTATCTTCTTTTAACCATTCAAATATGGGCAGTTAGAGATTACCGTGATTAACCTCCTGTTTAAGTTCTTACCGAGGTCGATGCACCATAAAAATGCTTAACCAGGGGTTTGATGGCAATTTTAACCAGTGGTTAGACTAACCGACATTGATGCATGTGGTCATAAGCCTCTTTCGGCGGTGCAAACCTTCAGGCCACCACTACTAGAGTCCACGGCAATTCGGAAGGCGGGTTGTCTGCTAGCGTTTGCGTCGAGAGAGACAGATAGAGAGAGCAAGGCAGCGTACAACATTGCCACATCGTACTTCACGAGCACGTGCAATACAAATAGCGCAGGAGAGAATTTAAATTATCAAAAGACAATAATGACCTTAGCCGTTGATTACTGTAAGCATGACACCAAACAAACCCTCTTTCCTTCACTAACAATATTCTTTGCACGTTTCTCAATCCCACACCACATGCTTCTGCAGTCGTTTCTTGCACGTTGGCAACGTTGCTGCCAGCATCAAGATGGCCGGCAGAGTTCTGCTCGTTAACGTTTTTATAATAATTATACACCTTAAACACTATTTTCCGCGCCTGCTTGTGTAATACTTGTGTTTTTACAGTCTCTTCTTCCATTTATTTACCTTACATACACATAGTAAATGTTAGTTTTACTTATTCAATGTATTGAAACACTCGCACGTGAACAAACGAACTCAGGAAGTGCTTGTTATAGACTGATTCTGATTGGTTCTCCTGTTCAAGCTTGTGACGTCACATGCCATACAGGCTACGGCGCATCTAGTGGCCACTCGCCTTCCGAATTGCCGTCTAGTCTAGTACTAAGTAGCTTCCTTTCACTTGTCTCGTGTGACTCCTACCTGCCTGCTTGCATCTCTAGCGACCATGTGTTCGAACAAATTTAGCGCTCTTGTGTATAGCCTAGATACAGAATACGATTTTGAATATACCTACAACTTTATATTTTCAGCAATAGTATTATCACAGTTTAGTATATACAGTCGCGAAGCTCAATACGTAGTAAATATGCAAACATTAGATAGTTGCTCACCACTAGGATCGCTAATATCGCCTCATTACAGGCAATGCAAAATAGTAACGTCACAGTCTATTGTTTCTAGCACCTTCAAAACTCAAGCTTCGTGACTGTATATAGTAGACTGTGGTATTATACAGTATACAGAGCGAACCGTAAGTAATGTCATTAATTTCAGGGGGTTGTTCTTTGAAATGTTTCAAACAAAAACGTTTAATACAATTTTGCTCGTTTTTGCTACCTTTCCGAGATAAAAATTGTTTTATATTAAGCATTTCGTAGCATACTTTGGAAAAGCCACTGATTTAATTCCCAATATGCTCAGTCAATTTAAGAGATCAGTGTATTATGATAATAAATTATATTGAAAGAATTTTAGTTTTGTCCTTTAAATGTGCAGCATGTGATACGAACACATATACCTTTTCGTTCTGCAAAGAAATTATACAATGTTACGTTTGTTCGGGTCAAATTTCTGCACATTTAAAGAACAAAACTGAAATCCTTTCAATAATTTAATATCATAATATACTGGTCTCTTAAATTGACTGAGCATATTGGGAATTAAATCAATGGTTTTCACAAAAGACGCCATGAAATGCTTCATATAAAACAGTTTTTATCTCGAGAACGAAGCAAAAGTGAGCAGAATTATATTTAACTTATTTGTTTCAAATAGTTCAAATAATAATCCCTTGAAATTAATGACATTACTTACGACTCATTCTGAATACAGGATGTCCCATTATCTTGTGCACCTATTATAACTTTTTTTGTTTGGATAGGTATTGGAATTTTTGTTTTTGAGCGTTGTGTTAGAACGAGGGGCTAACATGATTGTGGAGATTTGGTGCATGTAACTACATTATGGTACAAGATACACGTGATGTCATCAATTTTTCAAATAGCACTACATACTTTAATCATGTTACATTGATTAAGGCAAGTTCAAAAATGTATCACAGTGCACACCTCAATGACAATGCATGCTTCAATTCTCTCTGATATACGTGGCATCGCTGCTTCTTTTATCGTTTACTATAGATCCAACGTCTACGTACCATAAGATGATATAATAGGTAGGTAAACGAACTGAAGAAAGAAAGAAAGAAAGAAAGAAAGAAAGAAAGAAAGAAAGAAAGAAAGAAAGAAAAAAAGAAAACAAACAAACAAACAAAAAGAAATGAAATGAAAAAAAAGAACGAAAGAAAATAAAGATACGAACGAATGAACGAACGAAAAAACAGAAGAAACGAAAGAAAATATAAAAAGCTCAGAAAAGAAAGAAACGGAAGAACGAAAGAAAATAATGAGACGAAAGAAAACAAAGGAAAAAAAATAACGAAACGAAAGGAAAGAATGAACGAACGAAAAATGAAAGAAACAAAATAAAATAAAAGAATGGAAGAAACTGAAGAAAGAAAAGAGAAAAAGAAACGAAAGAAAAAAAGAAATGACTGAACGAATGATCTAAGTAAGTACATAATATAACCTATTAGGCCTAATTAATGAAAAGTGAATAGACTGATTCGTTACAATGAATTTATACAAATGAATGAATGTCTTCCTTCATCTTGTTAAAATGTAATATAAATATTATTTGTTTCTTTACTGAATAGCGCAAAATAAACAAACCGAAGCAGCAGTTACACAATTGCATAAGTATAAAACAGTTGACATGCTCCTCGCCGCACGAACTGGAATACTGTACTGTCTCGGCGTGACGGTGGACTCCACGGACTAAGCTTCGATCTGCCAGCTCCCGCAGTAGCCGTGATCGTCTAGTGGTTAGGACATTGCGTTGTGGCCGCAATAACCCAGGTTCGAATCCTGGTCACGGCAGTGGTAAAACACTGTCACGGGTGGGATATTTTTTATGTTTTATTATATGCAGTTTTGTGTGCCGAATTCATATATTTATTTATTTATGTAGTTCATTGTTCATTTATTTGTTTTTATTTACTTATTAAAACAGTTCTTCGTCACGATTTAGACATTTCTCCTTTGGAATTAATGAATTGGAAAAGCCAAAACAAAATACAGTAGAACCTCTATTATCCGTGGTAATAAAGGGGGTGGACTGAACGGTTAAGCGAAAAAATCGGATAATCCGTACTGTAAAATTTTTTCGTAAATTAAGTGAATAATAATTGCATTTCTTAATTTCCTCCGTGTTCTTGTGTTTAACACGCTAGATAGTGAATCAAAAGTTCATCATTCAAATCTGGTTATCAACGATGGGTTTTTAAGGGGCAAGGAAACTCCTTGTAATGGCTGTCAGCGGAAACATAAGAATAATACAGGTCTCGTGTTGTAGATTTACATACTTTATACAATTTATTGTTGATTTTTATTAAATCGCGCACAGTTGTAACACCAATCTCGTACTCTGATGCGAGATGAGCCACAGTTCCCCCCCCCCCCCCCCGGTACTTAGCACAACACGTTTTCTTTTGATACTCATGGAATATATTTTATATAGAAATTCTACAGTACGGCAACTCTAACAACAGATCATACTGTGTAAGTGTCAAGGTTTGTAAATACATACTCTAGAAAAAATACGTACTGGTACTAATATAACGTATAGTAGTACTTCATACATATGAAGAAGACAGACGATGAAATTATTAGCTCCCGCAGTAGCCGTGATCGTCTAGTGGTTAGGACATTGCGTTGTGGCCGCAATAACCCAGGTTCGAATCCTGGTCACGGCAGTGGTAAAACACTGTCACGGGCGGGATATTTTTATTTAATTTTCTATTAAATATACGAGGTCACTCAATTAGTCGCAATTTGAAAGGACGGGGACCTCTCAAATTGCAGATTTAGATTTCACGGCGCATCTTCCGACGGCCTTCACATGCTTTGTCATCGAACATATGACAGCCTCTAGCCATCCTAACGGCAAACACCAGCCATCTCCTCCTCGCCCCGTTCCGTGATCATTTGATCAAATCTCAGTCCCCCTCGCGTATGTGGTACCTAAGAGGTTACGTCCAATTTCGGCTTCCCCTTCAAAATTTTCTAGAGCTCCTTCAGTGGAGCAGCGTAATCCGGAGTGAGACTAGTGGCCAACAGGCTTGGAGCTCACATATTTAGTTTTGTACAGCCCCCAACCCCTTGCAAGGACGCGTTTTACGTACCTTTTAAATGTGTCCTCCCAATTCTCTTTCGATTTTTCGACAGACTATATATGTGTCTATAGCAAGAAAAAAAAAAAAAAAAAAAAAAAAAAGGAAGAGAAAGATAGTCGGATAATCCAGCAATCGGTTAATAGGGTGACGGATAATCGGGTTTCTACTGTAAGTGGTTTTTATTCCCCACTTATACACGTGCAAATTAATGTTCTAAACGGGTTTCAACCACCAAGTTTGCTCTCTATTTTCTCTCTATATCTCCATGTCCCCCAAGTGCCTTCATGGCGTGTTACGGAGATACCTTTACCTTTTTTTATCTCTCTATTTTTTTCTTTTTTTGCAACTTCATGGGTTTTTCGTCGTACAAAATAATATTAACTGACAGAAGGTGCAATATTTTGCTGGAAAATATAGAAAAGTTACTTGTGTTGTAGGCTGCTATAACCAGTGTCAGTCCAGCCAAAATAGAATCCTTTTTTTCTTTCTCTTTTTCGTACCTATAAAAAATTGAGTTACCTAGTTCTTGTATTCAGATGCTTTAAAACTGTTTAATTATGCAGATTTATTGTATTTTGTTGGTAACATATTAATTATAAACAAAACCATTAATGTTTACTTATTTTCAGGGTCGGATTTAGGTTTACTGCCCCCCCCCCCAACTCTCACAAATAGTTTATGAGCAGCTATTATACAGGTTGTGTTTAGTTTAAAAATGAAATGTTACTATTCAGAAAACAATAAATTACTGTAATCAAAATATATGCATCTTACTTGTGAAGTATAAAGATTTCCTTCGCACTTTCTTCACAGAGAAAGCATTGATGATGTCATCAAAGTCCATCTGACGAAGCACATCAGACTCGATGCAAAGAAACATATTCAAACTTATTTATTGTTGAAACAAAATTGATTTGTAAAAGGCAAGCTGTAATTCATTTTTAAGCATTGGTTTTGTTGGTGATTATTACGGGTTTTTCTTACTTAGTTAGGAAGTATAAAGTAAATTGAAAAATAAACTCCAACTCTTTGCGGAATAAACTTTTCATATCGAATTATATACTGTAGTGTACATGCTGGAAAGTGATTAAATAGTATTGTTGACGATATAATTATATTGGAAATGTAACTAGAGTTATGGTTACTATCCATACCGATAAATAACTAATAAACACACATCCACTTTTATTTTCAACAATGCATTCTTGTTTATACAAGCAGTTAAATTTAAGCAGTTTCATAGTATAATAACGTGATACCGGGATTACATTAAAACTATGCAGCTGCACACTTTTCTTTTACTCTCGCCGCGACCACGACAATGCGATAACAAAACAATATCCGACTTCCACAAGGTGTTCAAGAACAAACTTAAGAAAATATTTACCTACAAGTGTTTTGAAAAAAAAAATCACTGTAAAAAAAAAGAAGAAGAAGAGAAAAAGAGAGAGAAAATGTCGCCCTCCCTGGAAATTGCCGCCCTAGGCAACTGCCTAGGTTGCCTAAGCCTAAATATGATTTCATTTTCGGCTGCATTCGATTGTTCACTACTTTTGTAACCAAAATCGAGCATGTGCACTCTGATAAAATCTTCCACGCAGAGTTTTTTTTGATGTGCAGTCCAATGGTTGAATTTCGCCGATTGGATGGCGCACCGGAAATAGAAATAATATTCCAATAAGCATATCGGCAGTAAACATTTAAAATTGATTGTTATTCCTTCAGTGAAGCTGATCACACAATCAATTACGCTAATAATAATGTCCTCATATTCTGTACTTTTCTTATACCTTGCTGCAGTAGTACGTCATGTCTTATAGGCTTCAAGGACGTTATTCAATTCGCGCATGGAAACAATGCGCCAACTTATATGGGCCTGTGGGGCCTGAGCCCATCCAATAATTTGTCGTCTTAATAATAATAATAATAATAATAATAATAATAATAATAATAATAATAATAATAATAATAATAATAATTTACTCGTCTACTGTTGAAATTTACCCATGACGTCCTTACGATTATTAGATAAAATAAACTACAGTATTAAAGAAAGTCTGTTTATAAACACGCGATTTAGTTGATTGTGGAACAAAGAAATATGCGCCTGGTGCGACTGTGGTTTCTACAAGCACGTTACAACGCGTGGCGTGTACGCGGGTCCGGGCTACCTGTAGGCGTGGCTTGGTAAACTGTTGGTCAGGGGCTCGGGAAGTCGGGAGTCAGGACGGGCTTGTGATGTCATGGATGGGCTGTAAGCATGTGTAAGGTTTTTCCGGGGCAAGGGCAGATCCGTCGCCTGAAGCAGCTTGCCATTTGGATGTGGATTGCGATGAGAAGTTGAGTTGATATGTTTTCGATAGATTTTCGTGGTTAACTAGTGGTTTAGGAAGTTATTCATTTCAGTTCTTTCAGTATGAACAAAGTGGACTTTCTGTTGGAAACTCCATTTCATAAACTGAGTGATCAAGATAAACTTGCTGTTAAACAATTAGGACCAGATCACCCAAATGTGTTAATAACACAGAAACACAAAACACAAATACGCTCTTTCAATCAAGACTGGTACAACAAAAAACCATGGCTGACAGCTAGTGAAAATAAGAAAGCACTGTTCTGTTTCAACTGCCTGTTGTTTGGCGGTGAACTTTCATGGACAGTTCATGGTATGAGTGATGTCAAACATCTTTCAGAAAGGATTAAATCACATGAAGCGTGTACTTCTCACATTGGAAATTCGCTGAAGTTAAGTTTGTATGGAAAAGCTGAAGTTGGAATGCAAAATGATGAAGGACACAGGGTATCAATTTCACGCCACAATGAGTTAGTGAAAAAAAACAGACATGTATTAAATAGAATTATTGATCGCTTAATATTCTGTGGTCAACATTTAATCGCTCTAGAAGGACATAATGAAGGAGAAGAATCGTTAAACACAGATATCTTCATAGATTTTGTAAATGAAATTGCTAAGCTAGATAATAGTTTGTTTCAGCATTTAGAGGAATCCAAAGCAAATAAATACACGTCAGCCACTATACAAAATGAGTTATTAGACTGTATGTACGAGGTTTACAGAGAATATCTCCAAGAGGATGTAAATAGAGCAATGTTTGTGTCTGTACAAGTGGATGAAATTACTGATGTTTCCAATAAGACGCAGTTGGCGATTGTTGTTCGTTTTGTTAAGAGTTCGAAAGTAGTCGAACATTTTCATGGTGTTTTGCAGCTGAGTGAAAAATCTGCCTCAAGGATATCTGAATGCATATTAGAAGAATTGGAGCCGTACAGACTCAAATATAAGTTAGTTTCCCAGACATATGATGGAGGATCTGCGTTCTGTAGAGTACAGCAAGAAGTCCAGAAACTTGTAAGAAATGTTTATCCATCTGCGTATTTTGTTCATTGTTACTCTCATCCACTGCATCTCATAATGCGACAAGTATGCTCTACTATTACAGCTATCAGAATTTTTTTTGCTAATTTATCCGCATTTTCTTCTTTCTTCTCTATGTCTAGTAAGAGAACAGATTTATTTCAAGAGATATGTCAGCAACATTTATTGCAAACATGTCAAGATTGTCAAGCAAGGTGGAATTTTCAGGATAGAGCTGTGTCATCTGTTTTTCAATGTCAGGAAATCCTAATAGAGTGTTTCGAAAATATTCAAGAAGATGTCTCATGGGATTCTGTAGCAGTAAGGGAAGCAAGTGGACTATTACATAGTCTTGAAGATGAGGAGTTCATTTTCTTCTTGAATTTTTTTAACAGAATAATGCCCTTCATCGAAATATTTTACAACAATTTGCAGAAGGATTTTGCAACAATAAAACACGTGAAGCAACACCTTCATAACTTTGTTAATAATATCAGTAATATTAGAAATGAACTAACCAACTCACCAGTAGATGGTTCTATAATGTGTAACACTTCAAAGAAGAGAAAAAGATGTGTCAACAAAAAAGCATGTGCTATTGAATGCTGCGATTTAATTACTCAGCAAGCTGAAGAAAGATTTGGTGCTACTGAACATTTGGAGTGCTTCAATTTAGTTGACCCCACAAAATTCAGTGATTGGGAGTCCATATTTCCTGACGATTTGTGTAACAGTTGTGCCAAACATTATGACTTCATAGAAGGAGGAAAACTAAGGACTGAATTGAATGTTCTTTATTCTAGTGAAGAGTTAAAGAACATAAATTCTGTCAGTGCATTGTATTCATTTTTCATTGAAAACAATTTAGAGGATACATTTTCAGAAGTACTCAAACTGTCGAACATAGTTCTAACAACTCCAGTGGTAACAGCTGAATCTGAGCGATGTTTCAACACACTTAAGCGTGTTAAAACATGTTTAAGAAATACAATGAGACAAGATAGACTCAATGCTTTAGCAATGCTTACAATAGAGAAAGAATTTATTGCTAACATAGTGAACTTCAACGAAAAGGTGATAAAAAAGTTTGCCGAGCAGAAGAATGGGAGACCAGAGTTGTTGTTCAAGGATACACAGAGGTGAAATTTTTGTCAATTTTGATAAAAAAAATACGATTTTTTGTTTATGTTATAAAAATTATTTAATGCCTAAAATAGCTCTTCATCAATTTTCATGTCCCTAGAGCTATTCAGAAACTTGTTAGAGTTAGTATAAACTGCGTGTGTTTACTTTCATTTATACAGTTCCAAACTTTTTTTAAAGTGAACATAACATTTGTAATTTACTTCATAATCTAAATCACAATACAAATAATACACAATAACTACATTAATAATAATACATAACATTTTGTCTTTCATATTACAAAATAAAAAGAAGAATTCTAAAACATTTTAAAGTGAAAGCGCTGATATTTTATACATAAATTTTCTGTAGACCTATACAGAATCAAAGTATAATAAAATACAATATGGTGTATGATATAAATTGATTAATTAAAGAAAGAAAATTTCATCTAAATAAGAGGACTCGGGGAAGGATGCAAGAATACTTGTTGCATTACTGTGCTGAATGGCAATACCAATGCACTAACGTAGATATTGACTGCTTCGAGGGTCCCCAGAAAGTTGCACTAAACTTCTGTCTATGTTGGGGATAAGAGCTTTGGCTTCATTACACCATGATCCAAACATTTCAACTGCAAAAGGGATAAAAATATAATTATCTGTAAGATGTTTATATTTATGATGTTTACTGACAGCCACACTTTTAAACCCATTTTTCTCGGTTTAGGTTTTTTATACGTTTTCCTTTACTAAAAATGCTACCCTTGCTACAAATGTTGTAGTGGGTATTCTTGAATGTGTGCTTAAGTAATAACATTTACTATCAACACTTCCTTTAGGTCATAGTATATTTTATTTTTATGTGTTATTTAGTCAACGTCCGAAGACAGGTCTGAACCTCACACGTGATACCAAGAAAGCACCACTTATGAGGCAACTAGGCCAGGAGATAATGGGGTAGGGTGGCCAGTTTTCTTTCCCCCTCCATTGCATACATCGCCGACTAGTTACATATTACACTAATCAGACTTCAGATGCATACAACAAACAATTGTTCTTCCTCTGACACATATCGTATTTATATATATTTGCAATTTTTTTTGGCAATGAATCAATTATATTTCCTTATTTTTTGAGTAAATGGAATGGAAATTTTGGAAGCAAGTTTTCTTCCTGGAAATATCGCAACCATGTAGCCTACATACACAGAATTTCAGACAAACATTCTGAAGTTTTTGCGAATAGTAGCAATTTGTTAAATGTCATTTAAATTTACAAATATGCTAATAATTCGTACAATTCTTAACAAAAATAGATAAAACTATACTTTATATTATTTTCAGGCCTATAGTCTAGTTTGAATAGGCTAGTTTATAAAATTGAAGTTTATCGTCAGTGTATCCTTAAGGGAAGCAGAGGTGAATATTTAAAAATCCACAAAATTTATCCGATTTATTTGAAATTGATCATGGATACTAAGTATGTTATTAGTAATGGACATACCAAGTTTCAACTTTCTAAGTACAATAGTTCTGTAAATATTAATAATTTTATAAAACTTTATATCGTTTGATATAAAATGCTCCATGCACCATATTGTAAGAAATTTTCAATATTTCTTTTTATTTATATGTTCAGAGAAGGTATATAAATAATGATAAATGTTAGTTTATTATGGGAATAATATAGTAATACAGTTATCTTGGTTTTAATTTCATACTTTTAAGGGCACAAAATCAAAAACTAACATCGGAATATGAAAATAAAGATAATAAAAATGGAAAAAACCAAATTTTCATTATTTCTTCAGTTTTGTTCGAAAATTTCACCTCTGCCTCCCCTTAAATAAATGTCAACTTTCATAGAAGGTATCTATGTTCCACAATAATGTTTTTGGCTTGTTTTATTATAGTTTGTAATCTAGACGAAGATTAACTATTTCGTTCATAAAGTTATTGAAAACACTTGACCAACATTCCACCTCTTAGCCTCAAAAATAATCTCATTCAAGCTTTTGTGATGCCCCATTTCGACTATTGCGATTCTCTGTTCACGAACCTAAATACTGATCTTGTCCACAGACTACAGTGTGTTCACAATATCTGCGTTCGTTTCGTTTGTAACATTATAAAATTCGACCATGTAATACAGTAACTAGAACTACTGGTATTGTCCTGGAATCCACTTAAAGAAAGAAGACTCTTCAACTCCCTCTTATTAATATTTAAAATCATCCACATCTCCACACCTTCTTACCTAGCATCTCATTTTGTTTACCTTTCACTACTTCGAACCGCTGAACATGTACCTTCTCTCTATTCCTTTGTACAGAACATCCTTCTACTCATCATCTTTCAGCATATCTATTCCTCGCCTCTGGAATTCTCTTCCTGACCATGCCAGAGACTGTCGGATAATATCAAAATTCAAATTTAAATTAAAATTTCACATTCTAATTCATAGAATTGCTTTGGCTTAATCCATACCTGACACATAATATTGTAACTATGCTAATAAGTCATATTATCAGTTTTACCCTTAATATGTAATGTATTATTATTATTATTATCATCATCATCATCATCATCATCATCACTATCATCATTGCTATTACTGTTATTTCAACTACCATATCTTTTTTTTTTTCTTGTATTAGCTTAAGAACTACTCTATAGTGTTTTTCGACCCCATTGATCCTTTACTGGTGGACTTTAATGTAATTTGTATTATTTTTGTCACTGTTTGTATTTGTTGTATTTGTGTGTGTTATCTGGTAGGATAGAAGAGAAGGTCCTATGGCCTTAATCATGTTAGATTAAGTAAATAATAAATTAAATTAACATTCTAGTCCTGACAAAATTTAGGACCACGAGATGCGACTGAAAATCAGTTCACTTATACTTCTCACTGTCAAGTGATTTTTGCAGCACCGGTATATTGTGATATTTATCATATTTCCTATTAAAGGAACCCATTACGTTTCTTAATAAAGAAAATAAATAGGATATCCTGTAGTTTACAGAATAAAGTAGGTTTTATCACATAACTTATTTTATTAAATCAACTTAAAAATTATATTATAAAATAATTTGTCGAATTGATTACATTCACATGTTTTAATTACAAAAACTATTATTCTGATCTGAAACACAATTTAAATGAATCTTTGATGTGTTGCAGCTCCTGAACGAAATCTTCTCTTACTTCATGTTCGTGGTGAACTACATCAATATGGTGAGTACAATTTTGATTTAATACTGTAGTTTTTGTTTATATTTCATGAATGAATAATGTTTATGTAGCATTTCTTTTATACATAATCCAGTTTACTAATACAATAACATAATAATGAATGATCGAATTAATAAACCAACGGATTTAATATATTAATGTACAAAAAAATGTGTAACCAAAACCTCGTTAGCACAAAAATGCTGCTAAATAAATACGTATAATGTTAACATACAAAATAGGTTATGGTACTTCATACAGAGCACATTTTGTTTAATTAAACATACATACAGAATCCCTGTTCTCTTAGTTGCTCTGTCTTCTATGGGGTCTATCTAATGTTCTATTCCCTCTGATTTTACTTTTAAAATATCAACTTTGAAAATTATGGGGGAGACAGGTAAAATTTTTATCAATTTCAGTCAAAAATCTCATTTTAATTTTCTTATGAAAAATGAATTAGCATTCTCTTAATATAAGTTGAGTAAGATTCAATGCTCTGTGGCGCTCGAAAGCATAAAAATTACCCATTATAATAACTTCAATTCTGTGCAAATTTTAGAAGCTGTTTTCTCACACTTTGTTTTTCAGTACATTTCGTCAGATTCGAGGTGTAAAGGCTCGATGCTAGATACATGAAATTTTTACTGCATGTTCTATATATTATGGTTAACAAGATAGCGCATGGGTTTTATAGTTAAATGAATACTTTTTTAAATAAAAAATGAAATATTTATAATGGAAATGGAAAATTTTTATTTTTAGCTATGCATTAGTTATAAAACTTTTTTCCTCATTTTGTAGTAAAGATATAGGAAAAGTAATACGTGATGTTTTTATAAATATGCCACTGGTCTTGGGGGGGGAATCAGACATTTTACTGAAAAATTGAGCGATCCATTTCATTTTGAATTATGCAAATTTTTCAAAATATTTTTTGTTTATAACTCAGAAACTAATTGACTCACAGAAATGAAACTTCACCACCTCATTATCTATCACACTGTGGTTGTGTGTACAAAAACTAAGGACATAGCTTGAAAAATGTAAAAAGTAAAAATTCCACCCATCACCACCCTTAAAAAACAGTAATAAACTATACCACTGTTTTCTGCTAATAATGATATAGGAACACTCCCTTTTCCCAACTTTCACACAAATTCTTTATTTTGACGCAAATCAACATGGAATGAATTAAACATTAAATTTTGTAATATCACTATTTGCTCCTGTTGAGAAATATCTACAACCTACATTTTGGATTGAATAAATATTCCTTGACATGGTGTTCTATTCGAGTGTCATTAAATGGTATTATTTTTTAAATTCTTACTTCTTCTAAAACATCTTAAAACTGGATACACTGGCAAACAATCCACAAAATTTACCAAATGTCAAAGAAGAAACAATTTGGGCATAAAAAAATTTTGTTGAATATTCCTAAGGATTCAATCCAAATATTACATTACCATTTATATTTTGGCCATTGATGATTCTGTTGGGTTTGCATTTCTCTGAATTTTTTACTAAACAATTCCTGTCTTTCTAAATTATTCTGTAGTGCTTTTATTCTGGATCTTTATGGTCACCCTCATTGAGGGCAGATTATTTTCTTTAAATATTTATATATATTTTAGCTTTCACATGTTAAATATTATAGTACTGGTACTTGGTTGACTAGTTTCAGCCTGTTATGAGCCATCTTCAGAACTGGTTGGTGCTGGTCTTGGCGTCTTTTGTTTGCGTTTCACAAACACACCTCACAGAAAATGCAAACCAGTTCTGAAGATGGCCCATAACAGGCTGAAACTAGTCAACCATGTACTATAATATTTAACACGCAAAAGCTACCTATATAATACATATTCCGAAGTGATATAGTATTAAAAGTTGTATAATCAAGATGTATAAGAAACAATTTGTTTAGAAAGAAACACTTTCAGTTTTCCCAACTATGTGGCTGTCTCACTGGACAAAGCATAACTAACACACAGAGCAAAAACAAAAAGTAAAATTAAAAGAAGAAAACATGAAAGGTCACGAAAACAAAGATAATTAAACTTAGCAATAAATGAAGAATAAAAAATTAGACTATCATTCCTTTTACATTAGAATATTTTATCACGATAATGGTAGACCTATTGGTAGCCTGCAGTTCTACTTTGAACATACGAGTATAATATAATATTGTAATTTGGTACCGGCATAAATAATATTCTAACTACAAGTAGGCCTACATGCATTTAAAGCAACTTTTATGCTCTTATTACAATTAATATATATATATATATATATATATATATATATATATATATATATATATATACCCGGCCCTGTAAAAATTTTTCCCTTGAAATTATTCAAATCTGCTTTACAGGAAGCTTTACCTGAAAGACTAGATTTGCATAATATATACGTCACTGTGTACGTTAACAGAAAACCACAATTCCAAGTCACACAGAGTTTGTGTGCACTTGATGTGGGTCTCTGGCGTTTTGTCAGCCCACGCGAGTTGTGTGGATATAAAGGGAAAAGTTGAGACGGTGTTGGGTGGAGTTCCCGGGTAGCTCAGTTGGCAGAGTGCTGGTACGTTCAACCAGAGGTCCCGGGATCGATACCCGGCCCCGGAACAATTTTTCCCTTGAAATTATTCAATATATTATTTATTTATTTGTATAATGGCTAGAACATGATATTTACAATCATTGACTGAGGGAAAACCAAAAAGTGATGAACAAAACTACGAATTAAGTAATCAAAAACATTCGGGCTCTAGCTTCTCAGTAGCGGTCGACTTCCTTGGAGGATTTCAGAGCAGGGCATTTTGCAGGATTTTGTCTGTCCATGTCTTCCTGTTGATGGCACAAAATGCAGGCTGGTGATGGCAGGATGCTAAGACGATTGAGGTGTTTACCCAGGATGTCATGTTCAGCTTGCAACTGCTAGTCTTCTGGGTTCAGGAGGTATATCCTTCATAATTTCCTACGTTGTTGTGAAATGTTTATGCCCAGTTCTTGTTGGTGATTATTTTTCGTAGTTACTTGATATGTTGTTTTACTGTGCTAAATGACAAAGGTTTCCATGGGTTCATTTTGAGATTGGTATCCTTCTTAGCTAATGTGTCAGCCTGTTCATTCCTATGTAGATTACAATATTTTGTCATGTTCTTTTAAAGTTGTAAGTAGTTTTTGACAATTATTGATTTGTTCTGTGTAGAGGTGGTCAGTTTTATTTATGGACAAGATGCCTGATTTTGAATCCGAGAGGATGACGGCATTTGTGAATTTATCCATATGGAGTAAAATTAATATATTATAGAAAATGGCAGTTACTTACCTATATTAATAATAATAATCTATGGCGCTACAGCCAGTGAAGGGCCTAGACCGACCAGCCGGCAGCTGGCCTCACGTCCACATGCCGAAGCAGAGGTGGACGATCATCCAACCAGAATGGAGGCATTGTGTGGTTAGCACGATGATCCCCCCAGCCGTTATAGCTGGCATTCGCAACTGGATTTCGCAACCTATTGTAGCTCCCCAAGTGCATCACAATGCTGGGTGGGCACCGGTCCTATACACTGGCCGAAATTTAATGAGAAAATTTCTTCCCCCATGAGGACTCGAACCAGCGCACATTCCGTAACACGAGTCCTAGGCGGGATGCCTTAGACCGCGACGCCATAGCGCGGGACACTTACCTATATTAATTAGTACAGGATAATACCGGTATTATGACTGCAACTAGGATCTGTTACCTGAGGCAAACATAGATTTCGCATACTACAGAAATATATTGCAGTCGTGATTGGCATAACATTTTTTCAATCTACAGTTTTTCATCTTGCCTAGTTAAAATTAATTTCATTAACATTTTTGTGACAGATTTTTAGGTTAAGGAAATTATTGGCAAAATAAAACACACAATATTTTGCAACATTATTAATGAGGGGTTCAGGATTAAAACATAGTAAATGACAACTGACGTTTCAGTGTTTTGAAGTTATTAGGTAGGTCAACATTTTGTATAGTTACCGATACCTACCAGGAAAATAAAATCTCTATACTTCTGTCATCTGCTGAGATCTTGGAAAATTAACTACTGCATTAGACACGCTACATATTTCATTTTTGACCAAAATGTCAGTTACCATGTTTTACACCCGAGCCCTTCATTTATTAGTAATTACATAATTACATTATAGAACATGCTTTATAATCTATCATCTTCAACATTGTTTGCTTATCATGAAAATTAGTCTAATGAATTAATTATTATAGAAATCTTTCAAAGATTCAACTTACGAGCTTTTTGTGACAAAGATTTGATGATGTCTTCATACCATAGACGTTGCTCTCTTGTATTTATTTTAAATACTACTCAAAACTTATTTCTCCTGAAGCAACGATTACAGAAAGAGTTAGAAATATCCTTAAGTCTATGGTAAAATTTGGATATCCATCTTCAAGTCTATGTTTGAAAATAAAGCTCAAGGGTTTTGCTGTAGGTGCTGTTATAGTGGCATCAGTTGCTAGGGCATAGGTTTTTTTTTTCTTTTGTATGGGAGAGGGACCCTAAGGCTGCACTGCAGCCTGAGGCTTATTGTGCGCACGACTCCTATTCTGTGAGTGATTGGGTAGCCGAACAGCCATGCTTTTGTACAAGTACAGCACGCCGCACCGTGAACTTAACCCGGACTATGGTATGAATGATGATGATATGTGAATTAATGATAGAATAGCTATTTGGGAAAAGGAAATTGTACCAGAACAATGGAAGGAGTCCATAATTGTACCTATTTTTAAAAAGGGGGACAAAACCAACTGTGGTAACTTTCGAGGAATATCACTTTTGTTGACGTCGTACAAAATTTTGTCCAATATCCTTTTGAGAAGATTAACTCAATACGTAGATGAAATTATTGGGGATCATCAGTGCGGTTTTCGGCGTCATAGATCGACTATTGATCAGATTTTTTGTATTCGACAGATAATGGAGAAAAAATGGGAGTATAAGAGTACAGTACATCAGTTATTCATAGATTTCAAAAAGGCATATGACTCGGTTAAGAGGGAAGTATTATATGATATTCTTATTGAATTTCGTATTCCCAAGAAACTAGTTCGATTAATTAAAATGTGTCTCAGTGAAACATACAGCATAGTCCGTATAGGTCAGTTTCTATCTGATGCTTTTCCAATTCACTGCGGGCTAAAGCAGGGAGATGCACTATCACTTTTACTTTTTAACTTCGCTTTAGAATATGCCATTAGGAAAGTTCAGGATAACTGGCAGGGTTTGGAATTGAACGGGTTACATCTGCTTCTTGTCTATGCAGATGACGTGAATATGTTAGGAGAAAATACACAAACGATTAGGGAAAACACGGAAATTTTACTTGAAGCAAGTAAAGCGATCGGTTTGGAAGTAAATCCCGAAAAGACAAAGTATATGATTATGTCTCGTGACCAGAATATTGTACGAAATGGAAATATAAAAATTGGAGATTTATCCTTCGAAGAGGTGGAAAAATTCAAATATCTTGGAGCAACAGTAACAAATATAAATGACACTCGGGAGGAAATTAAACGCAGAATAAATATGGGAAATGCGTGTTATTATTCGGTTGAGAAGCTCTTATCATCCAGTCTGCTGTCCAAAAATCTGAAAGTTAGAATTTATAAAACAGTTATATTACCGGTTCTTCTGTATGGTTGTGAAACTTGGACTCTCACTCTGAGAGAGGAACATAGATTAAGGGTGTTTGAGAATAAGGTGCTTAGGAAAATATTTAGGGCTAAGCGGGATGAAGTTACAGGAGAATGGAGAAAATTATACAACGCTGAACTGCATGCATTGTATTCTTCACCTGACATAATTAGGAACATTAAATCCAGACGTTTGAGATGGGCAGGGCATGTAGCACGTATGGGCGAATCCAGAAATGCATATAGAGTGTTAGTTGGGAGACCGGAGGGAAAAAGACCTTTGGGGAGGCCGAGACGTAGATGGGAGGATAATATTAAAATGGATTTGAGGGAGGTGGGATGTGATGATAGAGACTGGATTAATCTTGCACAGGATAGGGACCAATGGCGGGCTTATGTGAGGGCGGCAATGAACCTTCGGGTTCCTTAAAAGCCATTTGTAAGTAAGTAAGTAAGTAATAGCGAAATGAGTCTGAGGTCCAGCGCCGAACAATTCTGTTTCAGTTGGTTGAGGGAAAACCCCGGAAAAAACCCCAATCAGAATTTGAACCCAGGCCCACTCATTTTACAGTCAGATGTGCTAACCATTATTCCACAGGGATGGACAAGCAAAACTTTCCACTTTTTCAAGGAATTTGTCTTCATTTATGTCGTCTCTGTATGTCTTTGCTAACTTATAGGTTTCAGTCTTTAAATCTTTCAGGGCAAGAGTTGGTAGATTCGTGACATTACATTAAGTATGGCATTAGATTCCACATTATAAAAATACATTGCATTCATATTAAATTATTTATTACAATTGTGGTAATTGTGCCAGGAAGCTCAAAGTTGCAGACATTCACTTATAATGCCCGTGTTTTTCATATTGTCAATTATGTAATTTGCTTTCGAGTGGGCCTCATGGCCTTAATTAAACCAGAATAAATAAATAAGCAAAAATAAATATAGCCTGCAGTGTGAACCTTAAGTAATGTCATTAATTCTGGTGGGTGAGTCTTTCAGTAAGGAGAAAAAAAAAAGTCAAATATTTTGCTGTGTTTTGAATAGTTTTCCAGAAAAACGTGCATTTTAAAATATATGAATCATGATATCGTGCAATGCTGCATCAGCAGGGAGTACACACTAAGTTGCGTTGCTCTGAACAACCCCTTCACCTGGCTTGTTGAAGGTCATTATCTACACGGTTCAATTTTCCATGATTTTACACATTCATTCTGAGTAGAATATTCAAATAATCAAGTCAAAACGAACGTTCAGTTAAGATGCATGCAAATTTTGTATCGCCGTGTTGAATGTCATCTTCACTACACACACGCACGCATGCACTCACACACACACACACACACACACGATATTTATATAATTATACTAGCCGTACCCGTGCGCTCCGCTGCACCCGTTAGAAATAAATATAAAGTAATTACATAATTAAAATAGGACATTTGATCAAGGGAACATTCGTGTTTGATAGAAGGATAAATCGTTTAATATGTTACTTAATTTAAATTGCATCCAAATAAATAAAATGCGATAATTTTGGTCCAGAGACCACTCATTGGTGCAATGACAATTCCTTTAACATGTTCCTAATTTTTACATGCAACCATAGTTTAATGAACATTGACATCATTTAGATTTAATGTGTATACTTTATTTTACTTGTTATAGGTTTCCATTGAATTATGGTAATAACTTAATTATTTTAACCCTTGTTTTCTACGTATTCAGTAATGGCGTTTGGCCCACTATGGTTCTGAACCCTTCAAATAACTTAAATTATATTATATAATATTACATTACATATATTATATTATATTATATTGTATTATATTATATTATATTATATTATATTATATTATATTATATTATATTATATCAGAAGTTACTGTAATAACATTATAGCATTATGTCCATCTAGAGGAACTACACTTTCCAATGGTGAAATAATAATTAATTATACAAATCGGTTAATTTAGCTTCCGATATTACTTCATACAAACACAGAAACATTCTCTGTAGGCTATCTTCCATAGCTTTCGATTGTTGCTGTCCAAGGCCCCTTATAGACGAAGTCATTTGTTTTTTATTTCATTATACGGCCTTAGATGGCAGTTATTTTAATTTTAAAACTCATTTATCTCATTAAATGTCAGTCCTATCAAACTTTTTCAAGGAATAAAAGTTATCGCAAATTATTTTTAAAGAAACTTTTATTATGTAACATGTTTTACAAAAATCAATAATAAGCGAGATATTTCGATTTATTTAATTCAGGCCCCCTTATAACTCTCCTTTTAAATAATGTATTTTGAATGCCATATAGCCTAAAACCTAAGTTACAACGAACATAATTTATATTCCAATTTTCATCGAAATCCATTCATCCATTATCGCGTGAAAAGGTAACAAACATACAGACAGACAGACAAAAATTTAAAAAAAGCGATTTTCGGTTTCAGGGTGGTTAATTATATATGTTAGGACCAATTATTTTTGTAAAATCGAAAATTACCAGAAAAATTTCGGCTACAGATTTATTATTAGTATTGATTACTGTTAAATATCAATTTTGCATGCATTACTTAAATGCGTAAAGTTGAAGAAGAGTTGAACCACATAGCTGCATCTATAGAGAATGGAGAATGAACAATGCTCATTCATGTTAAACAAAATCTTGGAAAATTTAAAATTAACTCTACAACCTAATTTTAATTAAATGTTCAGAAATGTTCATAGAACACAGACAATAAGTTACGCATATCTCAAACTAAATTGAAAAGATTAAGGAACATTTCTACACTCGCAATTCAATTGATTAGGTATTCTAGAGATCGTAAACAATAATTATGTATGCTTATTTCACGTTATAAAAACAAAATGTTACAACACTCAAAACTATAAAGGAAAAAAATAATATGTTACGCTTATTTTACGTCAAAGTAACGAACAAATTTAAAAATATTATTTTTAAACTTTCGACTTAATTTTAACTAAATATTCGGTGAATACGAGCAATAAGAAAAGCTTCTATTTTATTTAAACAAATCGAATTTATGACTTAAAAAATCTCCTTTTGTCGTATTACGAGTATTTTCTTCAGCCAATTAGAAATAGTTTCCTCCCATTTTAATTTTTAAAGTACCGTAATAATTAATAAATTTACATTTAAAAAATAAAACTTTTGGAGCTATCTTTAAAAGCAATTGTGTTATGTTTAAATTTATCGTTGTCTTACCCATTCCTCAGATACATGCGAGTTGCATCTCTTCAGGAAATAACCTTTACAGAGTTGTCATAGTGGATCACGTTTTAAAATTTATTTGCAGAACGAAAACATACATTTGTTTGGATTAAATTTCTGCACATTTAAAGGACAATAATTTATTACCATAATACACTGCTCTCTTAAATTGACTGAGCATATTGGGAATTAATTCAACAGCTTTCCCAAAATACTCTATGAAATGTTGTATGTAAAATAATTTTTTCTCTCGAAAAGAAAACAAAAGCGAGTAAAATTGTATTAAGCTTCGGTGCCTGATCTACAACTGTTTTAAATTAGTTAACCCAGGCAGGCATTTGGCTAAGAAGTTCATTAATTGATGTAAGTGACTCTATGTAAAGATTCATCTTTATGAACGAATAAAGCGTAGCAAAAACAATTCGTTTTGGTGAGTTTCCGAAATTTCTGAAAAGTCTAAAAACCAGTTTAATTAAAAACAGAAGCAAAAAGGGAAACACAGGCAACACTGGGTGCTTTCAGCTAGTAACTAACCAATAAATAAGAAATGAGAATGCCACTTGAAACAAATAAAACGATAAGCATATGGTAGTTATTTTATGAAGAGGGGCAAAATTGGCTTAAAATGGAACTTTTCTACACCGAATGCTCAATGCTGAAAAATTACTGGAATTCTGCTGTTTCAGAAGCCTCTAAATTGTGCTTCTTTAGTCGTTTTCTATATTATTTATACTGGAACTATGAGTTGAATTTCCGCGATTTCTGAAAAGTCCAACAACCAGTTTAATTAAAAATAGAAGCGAGAAGGAAAACCTGAGCAACGCCGGGTACTTTCAGCTAGTAGCTAATCAATAAATAAGAAATGAGAATGCCAGCTGAAACAAGTAAAACGATAGACATACGTTATCTATTTTATGAAGATTGGAAAAACTGGCTCAAAATGGAACTTTCCTACACCTAATGCCCAGTGCTATCGTTGAAAGAAATTTTTTACTGGAACTCTGCTATTTTAGAAGCCCCTAAATTGTGCTTCATCAGTCGTTTTCTATATTATTTCTACTGCAACTGTGACACCCTAATATTATTTATACCGGAACTGCGTTCCGGCTCAACTACAGCACTACTAATGCCACAAATATCTTGTTATTTAAGATACAAACTATCAATTCATGAAAATATGTATTTCGCGCCATTAAATTTGCCTTTGAAAAGAACTACAATGTCCAATCAAAAGATAGCTTCGTGATCTCGAGTAGTTTTATTTCTGCCTACTAGATGGCAGGAGGATATTTTTGTTCTGCAGTAGCGTTGCCAACCGTAGCCGAATTCGGCTAAACGTAGCTTAATTTTTAGTCGTGTAGCTTGTAGCAGAATGGTCGTAGCCGAATGTGAAAATGTAGCCAAATTGAGATTCGATCGAGCGACCATCTGTGAATATTCTTGTTTTAAGAAATGTATTTTCCCATATTAATACCCACCAGAATTTTCTCACTTCCTCATTAAAATTACGAAAACATACCGGTAGAATGTAATAAGTTTTAATTAGACCATCTATGCTTATCTTATGCTTATACCGGTAGAAACTTCGTGTCACAGACTGAATTCTGAACAATGTGACCCGCATTTATGGTAAGGAAAGCATTGCTATTTTCAGTTTTATTTTCCTGTTATGTGAATAGCGCCTATTACCTAACTGACAATTTCTGTACTCGTGAATTTGCAGACACCCGTCAGGCGGTTTATTAGGGGTCGCCTACCCAACAAAAGTAAACCAGTAACCTGACTGCTCCTCTGTTTGTGAACTTCCCGGCACACGGCAGAGTTTTTATTAGGGATTGCGTACTCCGCAAAAATAACCGTACCCCGACTTCAAATAACAATGAAACTTAAGCCTCTTAGATTTAAAAAACTGGCTATTTCCACGCATATCTATCCCATTCCCATTGTCCACTTGTTGCGACACTTGGTGCAAAACATTTTAAACATCATAACATTGATCCTCGGTTCTATTTATTACTCAAGAATAAGGGCTATCTCTAAAGCTCCAAAATCTAAACTTACTATCTTAATTAGAGATGAGCTTAAACGATATTTTCAAGTATCTGTGACAACTGTGACTGTGACAATTAAATATCTGTGATTTTTATCGGTGATTTTGTCACACCGATATTTTATATCGATACCTAAGCACAATATGCATGAATTACACCGATATTTTGTCACACCGATAAAAATTAGCAGGAAATATTGAAGAGCAGTGAAATATGAATACGATTTCTCTATACACACCACTCATCAGTGATTTATATGGGAAAATTCAACAAAGAAATTATGTACATGTACCATTAGCAAATAAATACTAACCTAACTGAACAGTAACATGTCAAAAGTTAAAGAGGTTATATTATAGATAATGAACCAGTTGATCATTTTTAAATATAGTTGGGTATGGAGAAATTGAGGTTATATGATTATCCTAATCGTTTTAAAAATTGATCTTTTTTATTGTATATAATATAATGGATACATTATTTTAAGTCGTGCATTAACATTATAATATTGAGTCATAGAATACAAATTAATGAAACATAAGTATTAGGAAAAACATTAGAAAATAATTACAAAACAAAACAGTTGTTCAGACAGGATTTTACACAAGATTAAGTACTGGTAACCAATGGTGTTGTTATTTAAATCGTGTAATAACTACATCATTTATAATAAGATGGAGAAACTACCGCCCGATTGCTGTTATTGTATCATGCGCACGCGCAAACCTACGACGTAGAGGAGAAAATATCACAGAGGACTGAATACGGAGCAGATTTCGATAGCGATATTTTGTCACAGATATTTCGCGTCATCAGTCACAGGTTTATCTGTGACAAAAAAATACCTATGACAAAATATCGGTTTGTGAAATATCGGCCATCTCTAAATTCTTCATACATACCGCACTTTACGAATGGTCTTCTGATGATACAGTGTTTAATATGTTTTGCACATTATGTCGCAAGAAATTGACAATGAGATATAGTATATGAGTGGGAAGGCCGGAAAGGGGCAGTTTTTAAAATGTGTGAGTCTTACGTCCCCGTCAATATACTGGAAATTAAGGAAAACAGTCCTACGCGTGTCTGATTTCCAGTCAGTCGAGTTCCAGTAAGATAGTACCTATTCAGTAAGTGCAACTTTGTGTGCAGTTTAGTGTCGTGTATTGTGGTTTCATCTTGAGTTCTGATACATCTGACACTGGGTGCCAATCATCCACGAGGAAGAAAAGCCTGCCGCACAGAAATTAACATACGAACATACTGATTGGTCTCCTGTTATCACCCCATGCTAAGATCCATGACAAGTCAGTGTTATATCATGGATAAATATTTATATATTTATCCATGGTTATATCCTAAGGCAGGATCAAGTGACGAACAACAGGAAGAAGAAGAGGATGATAGCTTCTTCAATGTGTGTTAGTGTTTACAAAATTTTGACTGTAAATATGTACTTATAAATACGTAGACAAATATGTATAAATACGTGGACGCTGTGACTCTTTTTTTTTTCGATTAATACACACACACACACACACACACACACACACACACCTAAACTGCCCTCTAACCTTAGGGGAAATGCCGCTGCCCCTGTTCAGAAGCACACCCATTCAATTAACCGGCAAAATTTAGTATCCGGAACTAGCCTGGTCCCTTTGGTGCCGGTTAAGAGGAATTCTACTGTAACTCAATAAGTATTTAAAATATTTTAATGAAACATCTCTCCCCCCTCTTCGTAATTGAGCCATCATATAGCCAAATGGCTGGTCTCGAAATTGAGACGATTCAACAAGGCTCATGACAACAATCACCTCCTACATAATAGCCAAATTGGCTAGTTTCTTATATGAGACAACTCATCCTGCCCAAGGTATTCCGTGGTTTTCCTCAGGCGTAAGACAAATGTCGGGATGAGCCCTATAAGAAATGGGCCACGGACCTATATGCCCTTCCCCATATATATTCCCCTTTATTATAAACGACGTATGCCCTAGTTCAGAACCTATAAATTGTCTATTAAATATACGAGGTCACTCAATTAGTCGCAATTTGAAAGGACAGGGACCTCTCAAATTGCAGATTTAGATTTAGATTTCACGGCGCTTCTTCCGACGGCCTTCACATGCTTTGTCATCGAACAACAGATGACAGCGTCTTGCCATCCTAACGCAAACACCAGCCAGCTCTTCCTCTTCCCGTTCCGTGATCACTTGATCAAATCTGTCCCCCTCGCGTATGTGGTACCTAAGAGGTTACGTCCAATTTCGGCTTCCCCTTCAAAATTTTCTAGAGTTCCTTCAGTGGAGCAGCGTAACTCGGAGTGAGACTAGTGGCCAACAGGCTTGGAGCTCACATGTTTAGTTTTGTACAGCCCCCAACCCCTTGCAAGGACGCGTTTTGCGTACCTTTTAAATTTGTCCTCCCAATTCTCTTTCGATTTTTCGATTTCGACTCTTTTGTGTGTGTTAGCAAGTGTTATCAGAAGGATCAACTAGATTTCATTAGGTGAGTTAAGTTAATAAATACTTTCCCTTTTTTATATTGCTGCATGCTTTGTAGACTGGGTTGAGCAACGTTTTACCAAACCTATGAAAGTGTGTTGATGGTTAGGCCTATGTATTGATTTTTCGGTTTGTAAGAAGTAATAATGAATATTATAAATATTAACATTACTAACCCAATTGCTGCGTTTAACTATGATTTCATTGCCTGTTAATTAATTTAATAAAAATAATAATAATAATAATAATTATTATTATTATTATTATTATTATTATTATTATTATTATTATTATTATTATTATTATTATTATTACCGTATTCGTACCTCTTTCGAATTATTTTTATTAAATTAATATAACAGGCAATAAAATCATAGTTGAACGCAGCACAATGAACAACATAATATGTGCAAATTCTTCAAGTTTTGAGCGTAGCTTAATTTCAGTCTTTGTAGCTGAATTTCGGGACGTTTGTAGCCGACTCGCTCGTGTTCAGGTTGGCTACTCTGACAGAGAGACAGAGGGACTTCGGGGAGGAATTGTGCGTCGGTAACGAAAGCAAATTGTATTTAGAATCATTTAACAAATATAATTACCTGTTCTTTATAAAGCAACTTTTGAAAACAGTGCAAAAATGCCTCAAGGTAAACTTAAAGTGAAAACTAAGTTGCCAACTAAGACTAAATCAAAGAAGAAGGCTAAAAGGGAAGCACAGGGAGTATCTAAAAGGAGAAGTAAGTAACCTAGCCGTGCGTCAATATTAGAATAGAATTGGCTAATGAAAAATTAATAGTTCTGTTGTTTATGTATATGACCAAGTTTTGATATTAAATTGCACTAAAGGCGTTAGAAAACAATATAATATTTATTTATATGTATAGTACCTTCACAGTTTAAGATACTTTCTCATTTCTATAATAAATTGTGGGTCATTGTGGACGTGCTGAACTTGAGTTTGTGCATCAATAGTGTAGTGGGTCTATAATAGCGTGGCGTGGGTCTTTATTATCCCTCCCCTGCATAGCATGATACGAAGCTCTGTGTAAAGCTTGGGCTATGTGAGGACATTCGCATCGTTTTCTAATTATGTAAAATGTAAATTTCATTGTTAATATAAAATGTAAATTTCATTGTTAGTTTCGTTCCGTTTGATTTTTTTTTTTTCGCATGATGAAGCATTTATCAAATTATGACGACTAAGAGATTTTTGCTCATTCTGAATGACTATCAAAGTCGGCGTTATAATTAATTAATATTAACGCAATTAATTATAATTTGTAGTGGACAAATATTAAATGTATCAAAATGAATAGCCATGTTTGGTACAGGAATCGCAATAGGCATATTGTATTATGGTATGTTTGTATTCATAGAATCAGTAGGTACCAACTTACTGTATATAATATTTTTTCTACATTGATAAAAGGGTCGGTCATAAATCATGATAGCGAGGTGTGATATTTTGCTTTCATTAACTAGACCTAATAAATTCCCCCAGTCATATTCACGCCATTAATTTAGTTTCACCCTCGGAATCGAGATTGGTTCTAATGAGAAAGGTTGTATAGCCTATTTTTCATTTGAGATTTAGGTAATGGGCGCAGCATATTATTGAGGTTTTAGTATTCTTGTTTTGAGCTATTTTTCATAAACGTCTACAGGCCACCGGCATAGCTCAGTCGCTGAGATGCTTGCCTGCCAATTTGAAATTGCACTCGGGTGTGGATTCATTTTTCACTTGGGTTGATTGCAGGGTTGGGTTTTTCCGAGGTTTTCCCCAACCATAAGGCGAATGTCAGGCTAACTATGGCAAATCCTCGGACTCGTCTCACCGAATACAATCTCACTATCACCAAGCCCATCGACACTAAATAATCTAGTAGTTGTTACAGCGTCGTTAAATAACAAACTAAAAAAACACATCTACAACATACCTTTAAATCTCTTAATATGTAATTTCAATATATGCTATTTTTCAAATTTCATATAGACCCTACTAGATTTTTCAAAAAGATTTTTATCAATATTATCATTTTTTTGAAGTAAACTATACATTCTACATTAAATATTTTACTGTATGTTGTTCATACAGGAGAGCTATACATGCATGCAAAGTTTCATTAAAATATTTTAAATACTTATTGAGTTACAGTAGAATTCCTCTTAACTGGCACCAAAGGGACCAGGCTAGTTCCAGATACGAAATTTTGCCGGTTAATTGAATGGGTGTGCTTCTGAACAGGGGCAGTGGCATTTCCCCTAAGGTTAGAGGGCAGTTTAGGTGTGTGTGTATTAATGGAAAAAAAATGTCATATAAACACGCAGTCTATTCTCAATATTTTCCAGCCCCTAATTTTCGATTAATGCACACATACCTAAACTGGGCTCCAACCTTAGAGGAAATGCCGCTGCCCCTGTTCGGAAGCATGCCTGCTTATTTCTCTATCACTTGCTAATAACTGAATAAACATAAAAAAATGTGGATTTTCCTTATTAAAACACATCACACAACACAAATAAGACACTAATTTTAGGTTCGAATATTCAATGAAAATGTAAGTTCCACAATCTGGGCTGTCAGTTTTGCCACATTAGGAAGTTCGTGCAAACTTCCTAATGTGGCAAAACTGACGGCCCAGACTGTGGCTATGTGGCAGATTTAATTTTTTTTTTTTTTTTTGCCCAGCCAAAAGTGCCGTTGTCGGCTATTTGGGTGCCGGTTACAAGGGATTTTACTGTACTATATAAATCCTGTCCTGCTGAACAAAATACTCCACAGATTTTCATATATTATTTAAAATAACTATTACTTGCAAATGGCTTTTAAAGGACCCCGAGGTTCATTGCCACTCTTACATAAGCTTACCATTGATCCCTATCCTGAACAAAATTAATCCAGTCCCAAGCATTATATCTCACTTTCCTCCATCCATATTAATATTATCCTCCCACCTACATCTCGGCCTCCTCAAAGGTCTTTTTCCCTTAGGTCTTCCAACTAACACTTTGTATGCATTTCTGGATTTACCCATACGGCTGGATGCCCTGCTCATCTCAGACATCTGGATTTAATGTTCCTAATTGTGTTAGGTGAAGAGTACAATGTGTGCAGCTCTGCATTGTATAACTTCATCCCTCTTACCCCAAATATTTTCATAAGCACCTTATTCTCGAACACACTTAACCTCTGTTCCTCTCTCAAAATGAGACTCCAAGTTTCACAACCATAAAGAATAACCGGTAACATAACTGTTTGTTGAAGTGTCAGTTTTTTGAAAGCAGACTGGATGACAAAAGCGTCTCAGCCGAATAATAACAGGCATTTCCCATATTTAATCTTCGTTTAATTTCCTCTTGAGTGTTATTTATATTTGTTATTATTGCTTCAAGTTATTTGAATTTTTCCAACTTTTCAAAGGATAAATTTCCAATTTTTATATTTTATATTTTAACTCCAAAAAAGTTAATAAGATTGTCCATCTCCAATGGATTCCAGTACACTGTGGAGTCATGGGGAATGAAACCGCAGACACACTCGTAAAGAAAGGCACAACAATAAAACAAAAGTCTAAATTTAATTTCTCATATTCCTCAATAAAATGCTTGATCACTACAAAATTTTTTCATTCATACCTACAAGAAATAGAATCAAATGCTAAAGACAGAAAATGGATTGCACTACTTTCCAACCCAGATATAATCCCTCAGAGACCAAGGAAAACAGCAGTTGCAGCCTTCAGACTATTGACAAATCATGACTGTCTAGCAAGTCATCTCTACAGAATAGGTATCTCAGCTTCACCAATATGTGTCCTGTGTAACGATCCAGCAGAAATGAATGAAGATCACTTGAAGACCTGTGAAGCATTAAGATCAGAAGAAACTACAGTTCAAAAGTATTGGAAAGCACGACTGCTAATGGCTTCATTGCCAGATGCAAGGCACTAGACAGCAACATATTTTCATTTTGTACTATGTTCTGGTTACTAGACATAATCATATACTTTGTTTTTCGGAATTTACTTTCAGACTTATTTCATTATTTGCATCAAGTAAAATTCCAGTGTTTTCCCTAATAGTTTGTGGATTTTCTCCTAATATATTCATGTCATCTGCATAAACTTTCCTAATGGCATATTCTAGAGCAAAGCTAAAAGGTAAACGTGCATCTCCTTGCTTTAGCCCTCAGTGAATTGGTAAAGTGTCAGACAGAAACTGGCCTATAAGGACTCTGCTGTATGTTTCACTGAGTCACATTTTAATTAATCAAACTAATTTCTTGGTAATACCAACGTCAATAAGAATATTATATAAAACTTCTCTCTTTACTGAGTCATATGCCTTTTTGAAATCTATTAATAATTGATGAACTTTGTCCTTATACTCCAATTTTTTCTCCAATATTTGTGGGATACAAAAAAATGTGATCAATAGTCTATTATGTCTAAAATCACGTTGATGATCCCCAATAATTTCATCAGGCTATATATGGAGTTAATCTTCTCAAAAGAATATTGGACAAAAGTTTGTACGGTATCAATAAAAGTGATATTCCTCAAAAGTTACTACAATTAGTCTTTTCTTCCTTGTTAAAGATGGATACAGTTATTTTTTATGGACTCCTTCCATTGTTCTGGTACAATTTCCTTTTCCCAAATAGCAAGTACAAGCTTATAAATTTCACTAGCTAATGCATTTCCACTCTCTTGTATTAATTCTGCTGGAGTTTGATCAATACCTGGAGATTTTGAAAAATATTAAAATTGCTCAGTGATATACAGCTAGTTTATATTAAGCATGCTAATTTTTATTTTCAGAGGATCTCTAGATTCTGAGGAAAAAAATGTTGAAATATAGTAAAATTATACTAGCGAAAGGTATACCTTTCCCCTTAACATGTTTCTCAGGTCGTTATCCATAATCAAAATTACAATTAATTTCAGATCGTCCCGTTGCTCCAAAGAAACAGAAACATCAGGCAGCACAGAAACTTAAGAAAATGATCTCAAAAACTGTTAATGAAACAATGGAAGACGAGTTGAGGGCTAGGGCCTTAGATGGCAAGAAATCCCTTGTCTCGAAAAAACGGACGACTTCTGGTAAATCCAGAGGTGCCAAGAAAACATGAAGTTCTGGAATTGGGTGAATATTTCATCAGTATCACCATTTTTCACCACCCATCATTCTTTGTTGTAATGTGCCTTACCTGTTTGAAATGTATTGCATTATATTCTTTGAAACCTCAAAAATTTTGATTTAGATATCTCACTATTTCACAGTTGTTGTTTATTGTGCATAAGCATAGGTTCTTGTGTTTTAATGGAGTTTACTATTAATATGCATGTGATTGCATAAGTACAATCTTTATCTGACTTTACAAAGGTTCTAGCAGTGTGTTTGCAGAATATGCACTCTGGAAGATCACTGATACTGTACAAATTAGTTATTTTTAAGTTAACATTGGTTATTTGAATTGTACAAGAGATTACGAACAAATTTTATGCCTTTATGCTTTGATTTTAACTCAGGTTGTGTTAATTGTTTTCAGTAGAAAGAGAAATAATAATTTTATGTTGCAAGGAAATCTATTAATTTGTTGTGTAGGCTTCAGTTGTCATTTCAAATGAAATAAAACTTATTTTAACTGTGTTTGCTTATCACTACTTTAATTGTCCATTGTCATTTTCTTATACTCCAACTGTTTAACTCATTCTATCTCCAGATTAACTCTAAAGTTTTCAAAATATGAGCTCTAGATGAAGAATAATTGTTATGAGTTTATAATAATTTCAGGCAGCTTCAACAGATCCAGACTATTTGACAACCATTTTAGGGAATTTTATAGCATTTTCACAAATGTTAAAATTGAGAAAATTACAAAAGTTGTTGGAGACAACACACATAAACATATTATGATGTAATTAATCAAAATTTACTTTCTTCCGTATTTTTGTAGTATTAACCTCGTTTAACTTTGTCTCATATTTTATGTTAAAATTGCTTTTTCAACCAAGAAGTTGTTTCATTTTAGTGTGGTGCAAGAAAGTGATAATTTATAATCCTGCAAATGAAGCAAAGACAAATAAAGTGAACATGTACAAAGAATGAAGGAAAGTAATTTGGGAACAACTGGATAATACCCACGGCAGAGCAATGTCGATAGTCGACGTTACTCGCTGGCCACTAGTCACCAGGCCGTACCGAGCTGTGCCAAACAAAACACAATCGAAATGGTGGTAGTAAAATTCGCGACTATATTCTTAAATAATTCACTGAATTAGTTAAGTGCAAGACTTCTGGCTTCTGTTGCATTCAAACAATTATAAAATACGATAATTTGGTCCAGGGAGCATCCGTTTTTGATGCAAAGATAATTTGTTTGGCTTGTTTCTTAAATAAAATTACGAAATGGCGTTCCTGTGCTTAACATTTAATAAAAAAAGAAATATAGCAAAACTGTTTTGTCTCGAGACTCTCATCTAAGTCACGTAATAAGTCACGTAATCTACTTCAATATATTTGCGCAAATATACCTTGTAGCTAACAGTGGTGCTATCTCTCAGTAATGTTCAGAACGAAGGGAGGCAGAGAGAGAAAAGAAACAAATTTCTCCCTCCAACGATGCCACACACCAACGTCGTGTTCTTATGTTGGCAAGATTGTGTATTTACTTAAATTTGGTGCTAAACGTAACGGCATGGTTCAAAGATACCGTGGGAATTCTCCAGTTTAGTGGTAATTTGTTTCAACTGATAATGTAAGAATGACATGTCAAAGAACTATCTCATGAACTTCAGGGCGGGATATTTTTCTTTTTTTAGTTGGCAGTTTTAGCAAGGTTTGTTGTTTAAACATAATTTTATTAACTATTCTCTCACTAATGTAAGTGATTTTAGTAATTATATTACCGACATATCTCTCTGCACAATCTGCATACACAGTTTTATTGGTTTTATGTATGAATCACAGTATTTTTACTGAGAAGTAATCACTTTACATCAGTGAACAGTAATTATTCTAGGAGTATAATAGAACATGAACTGATACAAACAGCATCGTGAATATGAAATATGCTTTATATTTTTGTTTTGTTAAGCCTGTATATCTTCATTTAGTTTAATTACAATTAGAGTAGCTAACTAAATAGTTCAGGGGATGAAATAAAAATTTCCTCACTTATATAATGTGTGATTTTCTCTAAGCAGTTCAAATTTACAATTCATGTTTGCTGTTTCCGATAAGTTTGTGATATGAAAATGTATAGTTTAAATTTGTTTGAAGTAAAGATGAGGAAGTGTTTACAACAGGAAATTCATTTCCCTTAGTGGAAAAAAAAAATCAGAAGGGAGGAAGGGGAATACATTAATATTCATTTTTTCCCCATCATCTCGAACACTAATCTTAATTAATTTGAGTGGTCTTTATTGTTAATTCGAATGGATACCATATATTGTAAAAATTCAGTGTATTCAAAATACTTTATTGTTATAATTCTTTTTAATGAATACTTTTAGTAGCATCCATCACGTCAGTCTTAGTTGTTGTCATAAGGAATTTAAATTCTACTAGGCATCAGATTCGAATATCTAACTGTGTAACTTTTATCAGAGAGATTTAAAGAAAACTCTAGATATTTCTTAGCAAGTGGTGAAAGGGTAAAATTATTCCTCGTGAAAATATGGAGATGGCTTTCATTCTTATGTCATGTTGTTAGCTAGAGACACGTGATTGGTTGGTTTCATTTTGTAGTCGCTCTACAATATTGTGAAATTAAGTGCAATAATATAATGTTTATGAAATGGCCGAAAATTTTTGTGATAACTTGGAGTAACTTCTTTCCATTTGTGTATCAAGTGCAATAAATATATCTTTAATTTGTCCTTCTTAAACAGTTTAACTGGTTTACTTATGTAGGGTTAAGAATTAATTCATAATATGTAGACATTAAAGCATCTCTGCCTACAGTATAACAGAAATTTACTGCAGTTGACTATTTGGTATATTTATTACATTGTTTTCGTTTACTTTTGCACATTTTAATGGTGTATTTTATTACGTATGTAATTAAAGTAGTAACAGCAGACATTGGTTTGTATTGTGTGAATTAAAAGAACATACTCACAAAATTATTTATTCTGATACAATGCATCTGAGCTTGAAGCTAATTCCATAATGCTTTGCAAATTCCATCTGTATCATACTTAAAAATTCTTTGCACATCCCAGTATCTTATGTACAGCTTGTACATTCATAAAAAATGAATAAGAAAAGATTGAATTGAAGCAGTCTTTTTCTACTAAAATGTTTGTTTTATTTTATTGTGTAATTGAGAAGAAACAATATTCATTATTCATCTTTTTTGTTGTCATATAACATTCGGTTTATTTATTTAAGAACCAGTCTGAGACTAAGAATGAAATATCAATAATCTCCATGTTATCATGTAGGTTAATAACATTCACAATAATGTGAGACAATTACAATATGATGTGATGTGCAAGTCATTAAAATTAATTTGGATTTGGGGAATATAAGTCTGCTGTATGGATTGTATATAATTATATCAGGTACAAATAGTGTTAAATCAGTAAGCAGAATGAAGATGCCCCAGTGTCTACAAGTCTGAAGTAATATTCTGTCAGTACCTCATAACATGAATGAATTTTTAAGGTGAGATATTTCAACTTGTTGATAAAATTACAGGAACCAACCTGTTGTCTTTATACATCATTGGTTACTCAAATGGTGCCAGTTAGGGTTATTTTGTCCACAGTGTAATACAAAATAATTGGTTATGGTTAGGGCCTGGATTTATATGCACCATAAAGTAGTATTGCTTCTTCGTATATATTTATCCACACCTCTACAGTATGTGCTTGTTTTGTTATTTTCAGTTTCTTACACTGTACGACCATAAACATTGCGATGTGCAAAACAGTTGCGTGCTAAGTGTATACAATGAGAAGCCAGCACTGTAGTTCTGGTAATATTAATCATAGACATTTCCTTCCATATAGCCTTAAGTAAAGAAAGACGAGCTTTATCCCTGGACCAGTAGTACTAGTATTGTACTTTCCCTGGATCAAAAGAGCAGGAGACGAGAACTGTGACAAGGTTAGAGTGGGTTAAGTGAGGGGATAGTTAATTGACAGGAGGCGAGATTTCCCAATGCTATGACATTTCAGATGTTGGAAACATTACTTCTGCTAGTGACCACTCTAATAGAATGTGTCTCATGCAGTCAATCAAAACACTTTAATGGATGCATGTCCTAGTTTGCTTAGAATTTTTCTATAAAAGAAAGAAACTGCGGTATTTAGGGCGGTTGGATGAGTCACATTCCTAGAGGAAGGATCTCTCTCAGGACAATCCAAGTAATCTCCAACATGCATTCAGTGCTTGGATTTTGGCTTCCTTAATTATGGTGTAAGAAATCGAAGCATAATCCGCTTTTGACATCAGATATTTCTGGATACCTGGCTGTGCTGTGGGAAGCAATGCATATTATGTCCAATCACAGAAGCCTTTAAAGAAGACAAAACAATTTAAATGTTGCACCGGTCTTTTTATGACCATTGTATTGATAGCTTGCACATGTAATACACTTGGTGTCTGGTTCAGTAGGTGACTACATGCCTCTTTGAGTATTATAAAGTGAAGACTGGAAGATGTAAACTTCGTAACATTTCAAACAAAGCTTCCTCAACCATAATGTACACCATGCTAATCCAAATATAGTTGATGTCAATTTAGCTTACCAATATAGTGCTTATAAACCTGGGCCCAGTTGTGATGTAGAGGAAAGATATGTAAGATTTTACTACAGTTCATACGAAAAATGGTAAAGTTGATATGTATAATATGCAGCATGACCCTTTAAGATTTGGATTTGGAAAATGAGTGTACCAGATATTCTACATGATGTAGGAGAATTTCACCTACTTTGTGCGACATATAAAAAAAAGCATATTTCTTTTTTCACTTACAATTATGTAACTTAATTGCAATCATGTAATTACCCCACTTCAAACCTCTTCAGCGAACAATCTCAGTTGATTGCCTTATCTCCTTTAATCCTGGATCTTGCCACTGTTCTTTCATGCAATGGTGAATAAGTAGAATAGAATATAAGAAGCCCTAAGCACTTCATACTCAATAGACTCCTTATATCTACCTCATTTACATAAAAACGGCAGAGACAAATGGAATAGGTCTGAAGCTGTAATCAGCTTCAGAAAAACTAAACAGTCCCTTTTGGTGGTATTCTCGGATTTATAATGCTTGACAATTTATATCTATTGAGATCTGTTATATCACATTCATGGATTACTTTAGTAAGCCCATCACATTCCTCAGTATCTTGTCATTGATGTGATGGCAGGTAACAAATATTGCTGAGTTTATCTTTTATTCTGGTACATGGTAAAAGTGGGTTTATTTATGATAAAATGGTAAAGGAATAATTTAGACGAATTTTATGAAAACATTTCGGCAATAAATAGTGTTAGAATGTCGCAGTAGTAATTGACTCTTGTAAAAAAAAAATTGAAATGGATTAATTTGTTAAAATAGATCAAAATACGAATTTATCTTCTTCAGTCAAAGAGGAATTTCACTGTTGCCTGTTTTTGTTGAATATTTAAATCATTAGTACCTAGCTTCTGTATATCAACAGTGATCTCGTTAATGTCTTGAACATCTTGAATCGGATTATTTCCGTTTTGTGCTGAAGAGAATTAATGTACATACAGAATTTATGACTCTCAAAATCTTTATAATCTTTGATATTTTCATTGCGTTTTTTTAAACATTAACAGTAATAGTCTAAATGATAAAAAAGTGACGGGATCTTTACTCCCTTTGATTTCCGTGACGTCTTTTTTTTTTGTGGAGGGGAGAGTTATTATTTTATTATTTTTTTATTTACTTATGGCTTTTAGAGAATCCAGAAGTTCATTGCCACCCTCGCATAAGACCGCCATCAGTCCATATCCTGAGCAAGATTAATCCAACCTCTACCATAGGAAAATCTACCAGTATATCAAATTAGTTTTATGTGATAACATTGCTATATATTGTAAATGAAAACTTACTTTTCACTATCTATTTTGAAGATATATTTTTGGGGTGACTACTACTCCTGTTTCCACAATCAGGATATTCCCATTTAATACGTGCAGCTGTTGCAATGTAACAGACATAAACTAGAATTCTGTATTACTATGATGTACCGAAGTACATACGGCGTTTTAGTGCAGTAATTCTGCGTTTCCATATAATGAAGAATAGGTAGAATGGAGAAAAGTTCTTCCTGGCACCGGGACTCGAACCTGGGTTTTCAGCTTTATGTGCTAGCGCTTGATCCTCTAAGCCACACCAGATATCCTTGTGGTTGGACATTGTGTCTACTGTGAGTATGGATAGGCCAACAAAAGGGAACACAGTAGGTAGGACTTAAAAATGAGAGGGATTCAATCCAGCATCGTAACTTGAATCCGGTGGGGCTTAGTGGATGAAGTGCCAGCACGTAAAGTTGGAAACCCGGGTTCGAGTCCTGGTGCCGGAGAGAATTTTTCCCTGTTCTACTGATTCTTCACCATATAGAATTCTGCAACTAAAATTCAAAATGTCTTCTTTAAAATGTATTTCCAGGACTAACAATTTAAACCAAGAGCAAGCATGTTACTTCTTCATTTCCAGGAGTCTAAATTCAGAGGTGGAATGTTGGTAAGAAACGATGTTAGCACTCTCACTGTAGGCTGCTTAGAGTTAAAAGCGATGGACAGGATAAAGATGGTATTGAACTCCTCTCTTCTATTATAGCCCTCTTGTTTCTAGTGGTTAACTATCAACTTTTGAACCATAATAATCGAAATGCACCTTTATACAAAATTAGATAGAGAACAAGACAAGTGGACCACATGGAAAACCTTGAGGTATGTGGTCTGTAGCACATAAAATGTGACATTTTCCTTTTTGTACCTTCAAAAATAAGACGTCATGTTAAAAGAATTCAGTTAACAAATTTTGTTGATACAGTAAAACCTCGATAAGACGCACCCGCTTATTACGCTATCCCGTGTAATACGCTTTTTTTGTCTGGTCCCTGCACATTTCATATATAACGCCTTTATAAAATACCCCATTTGTTGTGCTCAAGTCCCGCATAATACACTATTTTTGTGGAATATTTTCGATGTATTCTTCAGCAATGAAACATTTTGGCCATTGAACTCACTGGTGCCATTAACCTGAAAAGTATCGATATTCGACCCTTTACCTGCGCACTTCATACTGTAGAATACTCCACCCTCTTGATACACTCTCTTAGTCCACTCTTTACCTGAACTCTTAAAGCCTACATACAGTTACAATACCCCACCCTCTTGCTAACCCTCTATCTCAAGTAACATTCCTCACTCAGTCGTAATAAAATTCTGGAAATTTTTGCTTGTCAGTTTGTTGTCCTTAGTGTATTGAAGTGTCTGTGAGTGTGATTTCAATGAGTGTTAAACGAAAAGTGCTTTCTGAGTCGGAAAAATTGGAAATCTTACGAAAGTACGATGAAACCAGTACTCTTAATCAGAAACAACTCTCTGATTCATTAGGAATCCGATCATCGATATTAAGAATGATAATAAAAAATCGCGATTCAATCACTGCAGCTGCGACGTTGGGAGGATGTAAGCACAGGAAAGTGAAGTGTGGTAAACATGATTTGGAGAACACACACACGGCAAACAACTATAATTCTTTTGAAAGAATTAAGTACAGTACATATTGTAAATGTCTTTGACAAACAGTGCAATAATTACATATTGAAGTAATACTGTATTGTATTACCTTTCATGAATCATGTATTTCAAAAAAGAAACATGCTAATATAGTGTAGATACTGTATATAAGTTAAAATTAGTATACCCGCCTAATATGCAGTCCCTTGAACAGCGTCTTATTGGGATTTTACTGTATAATGTTTTGCCAAAAAGAAAAGTTTAAAATAAGTTACCATATTTACACACACCACAGTTTACACTGCTTGCAGCTGTGATTGCCTCTGATTGGCTTCACAGAAATAGTCACAGCTGAAATATTAAGGGTCATGCTGATTATTATGAAATCGGAGATTGGAAGTGTTGCTGTAGCACAGAAGGAACCGGAAGTTTATTTTAAGGTATAAATACTAATCTGCTCAAAGACACTCGACTGAGTTAGAGACAAAATAGTCTCATCTAGTATTCATGATATAAAGCAAATCAGCTGATACTAATATGTAAGAATTTTGAAGATCTCTTCACGTGACTCACAAATTTCACTCTTGTCTTCATCACAAGCTGTAAGCAATTATGTTAAAGCTTTTTATAGAATCTGTGCCATGTTGCAAATATGGAGTACAAATATATATGAAAACAAAAATCTTAACGTCCATGTGATCCTCCAAGTATGAATAAGTTTTTGGATATATTCCATCGAGAGGAAGGCATTGCAGCTTGGTGCTGTGAATCTGGCAATTGTCACTATGCCCTCAATCCCTTCATTGTGCTTGCATTGATTCTTCGTAGTTCTCCATAGTGTTGCCAACAAGCATCAGCCATTTTGCTGTGTGGCTGTCAGAAACTGTTTAGTAACTGTGAAGTATTTAAATCTAATTCAGTATGGTCTTCATTTCATTTCGACTTGGCAGTGTGTCTCAATATCGAGAACATTGTTAACAGTGACAAATTATAAAGAAAGAAGGAAAAAAAAAAAACAAATTGCCATTGTTTATGGTGTACATTTTTATATAATATAACAGGTGTTTATTTGATACCAACGAGAGAATTTTTATAATTTCTTTAAGATAGGCCTAACATAAGGGCCATCAGTATACATGGCATTATAAATTAATTTTATCTTATGCTGCTGTGTCATACTTGGATCCCATTTTACAGAACGAGCGCTGGTTCGAGTTCTTATGGGAAAGGAATTTTCTCATGAAATTCTGGTCAGTGTATGGGATCTGTGCCCACCCATATTATAAATTAATTTTTTCAAGAATTATTCCTTTGAATTCAGGATATATCTCAGTAGATTTAAGACTGCTAGATCCATCGGTGGTTTCATATCTCAACTCTGTTGCAAAATTGATGAGTTTTGAAGAATGGTGCTATGAAGAAGCATATGGAATGTTTGTTGAAGGGATTGAGAACGGTATAAAATGATTTAGTCTGCACAGCAAACGAAATTAATGCTATGTTTTATAAGTCGTAAAGTTTGACTTAAAATGCTCATGCTTGCACATGCTTTCTTGAACCTTTGACTAGACATATGTAACAGTGAAACCCCCTGCAAGAGGACATAATATTCTATATACATGGGGACCAAATATTTGTGACAGTGAAAAGGGGGTAGGGGAAGATATAAAATATCGACAATTTCTATGCATACTCCAGTTTTAAAATGTAATTAACTTTCACACAAGCTAAGGCGTGTCTTTTTTTTCTCATGACATGAAAAAAAATATTTTAGTGATAGACAAGATGTTTACATATCCTGGTAAATCATATTTATCATTGTAATCTTTCAACATCTAATCTTCCATTCCAGTCTCAAGAGTGTTGCATTTCATTTTGTCATGTTCTTAGTCGTTTTATGTCCATTTTCAGACCGTTGATATTTTGTAAGCTATCGTAATTCGTATTTATAATCTTGTATTATGTGATATATATATTTCACTTTATTTCTTCAATCTTATTTTTTTGCTTTTTTTTTAATAGCCTATCTCTCACATCTATATGAAGTCTCAGAATAGCCATTGAGATTTGCATATTACTATCTGAAAAATTAGTTTCGAAATTACTGTCTTGGTATGGATGAATGAGTATCTCGAACAACATCAATCATCATCATCTTTTTTTTTTTTTTTTTTTTTTTTTTTTTTTTTTTTTTTTTTTGCCTGGATGGCAATATAAATAAAATTACAGGAGAAAAGGAAAATGACCTATAAGATATAGTGCCTACATTGAAAAAGACCTAGTATACACATTTCGAAAATTTCATTGCATGTTCGTAGTAAATTTAATCACAAATTCTCGTAACATGAAGTAACATACATGTGCGTAAGAACTAAAAACAACATTTATATACTGTAACCAATATTTTCTGTTGTTATATTGCTGCTGATAAATAGAGAAATGGGCAGTTTTTTGGGCTTCTCTGAATTCAAATCAACCTATCCAATTGATTCAGCATTGGTGTAATTTCCGAATTTCTTAAGAAATTTAAATACAAGCATTGGGAAAATTTCAGTATATGGATTCTTCACTGACAATTATATCTTAAAATACTAAAAAGAGCAGATTTGTCTGCGTTTGTCGAATGCGCATCATCATGCTTACGAAAAAGCACTTTTCGTTGCCAGTAATTTATTTTGTGTGCACAAAGTTGGAATTTTGAAGTAAGAGGGAAAGGAAGGAATCCGTGTTCTGAAATTTATCCCATGTATTTAATAATAGAGTATAATGAAGTGTGAAAAAAAAAAAAAAGGTATACAAAGTTCTTCTACGTATATCATAAAATTACAAGGCATTGCTTTAAATTGGAGAAATGCATGGAACATTTAGTAGGGACCATAAAATCATTTCTCAGCAAAGAAGTAATAACTAAAGAAGTTTTGAAGAAAGAAAGAGAAAATTTTAAGCTCATTTTAGACAATAATCACAATTTTAAGAGTCTTCTGTTTGTAAAATTAAGAACTTAACTTTTTAAAATTTTCATTGAATTTCAAGATCTTTAATTCACTGTATTAGTACTTCCTAATTTTTTGGAAGTAAGATCACAGTATTCACATAAATACGAGTATCATACACCAACATGCTGCAAGATCTTAGAAAACTCTGTTAACTGAATATTGCAAAGTTTTTTCCCCCCCTTTCCATTCTTGTTAGCTTATTTTGGCCTGTAAATAGGGCTATGCATACAAAACTTTACTTCAGTAACGAAAAATGTTGCTACATTTTGAAGATTTTCTGAATTTTCAGTGCAAAGAGCCTCATTTTAGCAGGGTTTCACTGTCATATGTTTCTTCTATTAAAAATGTTTGAATTGATGTAATGTTTTGAATGGTACTTCGTTTATATATAGATAATAGAAGTTGTATTTCCTCCACATTGTGTTTGTGTGTTGTGGTAAATAATATAATCAACTCATGGGCATACTTGATGACTTTGAATATTCATTTCATGGCCTTCTGTGACACTTTTCAGGAAAATGACGAGTGTCTTCTTATAAAAATCCTTCCAGTATTAATGTAGATGCGATTGTTATAAGTGAATAACTGAGGATGTTCCATGGTGAATTATGTAAATACCATCATTCAGAAATATAAAAAACAAAGATGTAAGGTTGCACCAGTGAATAGGGATTATAAAGAATGGACACTTCGTGTCGGTACCTTTGATGTAGCCGGACTGATTTCAATGACCTTCAAGCCAGCTAGAGCGTGAGATTCTGCTTTCTCCCTAGAGTTGGCGCTGACATCACACCAGCTAGCAGTCGACACAGCGGAAATATAACACATATAATTAATACATCTAGGTACATTATGTACTCAAATAAAATAAATTGGATCCATAAAATAATAAATCCATCATTAACTGTAATGCCTAGACTCTAGAGTTCCTTTATAATGAGAGTTGAGACGTTGACCCCCCCCCAACAACAATTAAAATATGTAATGATTTGATAGCGCTGAAAATGGAAAAACAAAACTCTTACGAGAAGTAAAACCATATATCTATATTATATTATATACAAATATTAAACGAATTCGATACTTAATTTTATAATGTATTATATTATTTTATAATAAAATTTATTATATCTGAAATACAAAAAAATTATTATTACAACTAGTTCGTCACTGAGAAATAAGGTAAAGCTGTTAACTTGAATTTATTTGAAGCAAAGCATTACTGGATTATGCAATAAGGTAGGCGATATTTGAATCCTGTGTCTCAACTCTATTCTCAATTCTTATCTTAGCCTATGCTTGATTACACTAACCTCTAGCGCTTGAAAGTAGAACTAAACGCTGGCGCACAGAGAAACAAAACACAGGAAAATTCGCTCAGTGTCCATTCTTTATAATCCCTATTCGCTGGTTGCACTGTTGTGTTCAAGATATGAACTACAAGTATTGTTTATCAGATCTATTAATAATATTGCTTTCACATTTTTTATCATTAGTACTTAAAATACTTGCAGTTAACTGATATATGACTAAAAGCATGATAAAGAAATACTCAGTTTTGAAGGAAAAATATAGGCCATTGCAAAAAAAAAAATGTAAACAATGATTGAATATTATATTTTAGTACAGTTCAAAGAAAATCATGTAGTATGCTGATGGGTTAAAATATGCTTGATTTTTTCTAGATATTTTAACAACATTCATAAAATGAATGTAGAGTATTTATTCTTACAGATGTGTAGATTAGTATGGTATAACACAGAGAACATTTAAAACATGGAGGTGTTGAAATGATTGTATTCAAAGTGCAAAGTTATTTTGAAAATAAATTGTACTGAGAAGCCATTACAAGTTTTTTCATTGTTTTTATATTTATTTTTTTTGGTGTTCCAAATAAGTACTTTAGTACAATTCTTGGCATCTCTTAGTGCAGTCCCTACCCGGAGATCCGATTGAGGGACTATTTTACCTCCGGAGAATTTTACACTGAGGGACTCCATGAATATAAACAGTGAAAAATATAGTGGGACTGCGTTGGTAGTAATGCAGCTTATGTGGGTACCTCTTTGTTACTTGTTCGCTTAAACAACAAGTTTAAGCCCCCTCACCACGACAAGGTGAGTACCCACCTGGAAACGAGAAAGTCGATAATATTGCAAAACAGGCAATATATTTGCAACCAAGACCTCTTCAAGTGATATCTCTATCCAATGCTTTTGCTTCAGTAAAGTCTCATTTTACAAACCTATGGACCAACAATTGGCTCTCTTCTGACAGAGGAAAAATTTTACAGTTTGTACAAAAGAAACCAAATGACTTGGAAATGTACAAAAACTTGCCCAGACATGTTCAAACATTTTTAACAAGAGCCAGAACAGGTCACATTGTCACTCAATTGTACCTACACCGATTTCACATTTCTGATAATCCTACTTGTCTGTGGTGTAATAATCATGATGAAGATCTGGAACACATTCTTCTATACTGTCCATCCATAAACCACAAAATAAGTAAATTAAAATCATCAGTACCAGTTGCAGAAGACACAGCCCTGCAGTATATATTGACTACACCCCACCTCTGGCTACTAGCAACAGGCATCTATAATGAACACCGATCAAAATACCCCTCATTTCTCGTGAAAAACAACAACTGAATAGACTACAGTGGACTATAGTGGACTTTATATTGTCAGCAAACAGCTGGATACATTAAGAAGATTGACTGATATTTATTTTTTACATAATAGATGTGTAAATGGAGGTAAGGAAAGCACATGTGATAAGTATATTTAGGAATAGAATATCCCATTGGCGTGAATAATTTGCTACTTTTATTATTTCTCATTCTCTGTTTGGAAGCACATTTTTTAGTATTTTTGTTTGAAGCATATATATTTTTCATTTATTTATATATACAAGGTATCTTCTTACATTTATATTATAAATAAAATAGTTTCATTGCAACAATAGTTCAGTTTTAATTAAGTACTGATAATCACAAGAAATTAATTACATTAAAGCATTTTTTTTATCTCACTACCAGCATTACACTTATTTGATGGCACTGACCTTCCCATGGCAAACACGTGGCCCAAAACTCAGAACTTTAGCAAGGGCAAAAAAAAAAAAAAAACACAAAGATAAAAAAAATTGTGTGACAGAAATAATACGTGGAAGACAGGCATGTACAATGAAGAGTACAAAAAGATAAAAGGAATGTGGGGAAATAAATCTAGCATTCATAACAGAAGGTAATCTCTTGGAAAATGCTGCCAACATAACACTCACTGACTGAATCATATACATAAAGCATAATTGGGCTAACTTGATTAAACAAGAACTCGTCTTTGTTGTTAGCACTTTGTTATGTTCTGAATACTAGCCACAACTGTGATCAACATTATCAACTTGTGCGACAGTCAACACTGTAGAATGCTTCTGTCAGTCGAACACCTGCCATACTGATGACACAATTCATTCTCATGGAGAGGCGACCTGCAAAGACATGTCTCATTAAAGTGGGACATTTTGTAGGTGACGTTAGATCAGATGTAAATTATGTTAGTTATGAAAATATCAGTCCCTCTCCCCCTGCAACTTCTGGGACCTTCGATATGTGTAATGACACTGGAAATGAATTTAAATACTATTATAGTCACAATCATGCCAAGGTATGAAAGAAAAATTTCACAACCTCGAGCGGGAATCGAACCTGCGACTTCCTGTTCTCCGGTCAGGCGCTCTACCACTGAGCTATTGAGTTCGTCTCACGCCAAAGGCTTGGAATTATCCTCTCATACTGGCGATTCTGTTATAGAGTACTGTCCATAGCGTCTGATCTAGTCAGCACTGCTTATGGGTTGAAAGAAACTTTACAAATGTAATCTTCATCTTACGATGTTTGGTGACGTATACACGTCCGTTGATGTGACATATTAATGAATTTAAATACTATTATAGTCACAATCATGCCATGGTATGAAAGAAGCTTTTTTTTTTTTTGTTTTGTTTTATCAGACTAGACTGATAATGTCTTGTGGACTTAGAGAGATTTGTCCATAAAACAGGAAATTTGGAATGGCTGGTAACTTTGTCTTATAGAGAGACCGATTCTTATGCATATACCTTATATGTATGATATGGGACTCTTAATTTTTACACTTTTTCCGAAAAAATATTGTGAAAGTAATTTTTACCACCAATACCAATCCTTTGTTGGTGTTCATGTATGAACCCATCATTCTTGAATCAACTGACAAGCATGGTATTCAAGCCAATAACGAAAATGTGTATTATTCTATGAATAAAATGAAATGCTCATAAAATTCAAAACTTTCAAGAAGAAGAAGAAGAAAATTACACAATGCGACTACTTTAAGTAGGAGGGTATGTTGCATTTTTTCTCTGTACATTTAACATATCTAAAAATCTATTATTTTCTTCCTCGAGGACATTTCATACTCTTAGTAGAATTTAAACTAAATCTATATTTGGACTTCTGTTAAGCTACTGTACCATAGATGTACTCATGGTGGGGAGTGAGTACTACATTAGAAGACATACACTGATTTACAGATAACAAATGCTTTTTCTATGATGTGCTCGTGCCCTAAAACAGCGAAGAAAGGTACCATTTAGTCACTGGTTATATAGTACATTATTTTTTCATCACTATTCCAATATTTGCAGAAAAACATAACATTTTTAAAATGTACAAATTTTAGTTAGTTGTGAAAAATTAAACAGAAACAACCTAGTTGTGAGCACTGTATTTAGATACATTTCCAAAGGGGGTTTTAGTGATTTCCATAGTAACAATTTAACAGAAGAAATACTGAAATCAGAAGTAAACACTGAAATACTAAAACAATTGTCTTTAGAGACAATTAATATTAGATACCCTCCACAAAACTGGCTTCATTTATACACTGACGGATCCTTGATCTCCAGAGAACAAGGTGCCGGTGCAGGTGTTACGTGCTGTCTCTTCTCACTTTATAGATCTCTTGGGTATGGAACAACAAGTTTTGATGGAGAAATCATTGCAATAAGTGAAAGTCTCAGGAATCTTCTATGCCACATCAGTAAATTTAAAAATGCAGTTATATTGTCAGACTCCAAAGCAGCTATTCTATCAATAGTCTCTAAACACACACCTTCATCTCAAACAGCAGAAATAACTAAAATGTTCTCTCAATTAATATCACTCAATAAAAGAATTGTATTCCAATGGATACCATCCCATTGTGGAATCCTGGGAAACGAGAATGCGGATGCTTTAGCAAAGAAGGGCAGCACTGCTACTTACAGACCTGTTACTAAATCTACATATTACTCTGTGAAAAGATTTATTAAATCTACATACTTAGACTTCAACAAACAAAATTTGATAACACAATCCCAAGGAAAAAAATGGAACTCTCTGCATCAAAATCCACAGTTAATTCCCGATTTACCACGAAAATCGTCTGTAGCTGCATTTAGATTACCAACAGGCCATGATTGTTTGGCCAAACACCTGCATAGAATTGGAATATATCAGTCCCCTAACTGTCCATTGTGCAACTCAAACCAAGAAATGGATTCGGAACACCTCAAAATCTGTGCTTCAGTGGCTGGTCATGATAATATCTTTGAAAAATATTGGAGTGCAAGAGGTCAAATGACTTTATTGTCAAACGACTGGCATTAGAAAACAACAACAACATAGTAACAATTTATTTATTTATTTTTCATACTGCAAAAAAAAAAAAAAAAAAAATGCACCCATCTATCTTTCCATCTAATCACTCACCATTCATCTGACACATCAACCCATTCACATAACATCTTTCTATTGATGAAAAGTGGGTGTATAGACAGTCTGATATATGTAGGTGGTTGGGAGAGTGGATGGATGGATGGATGGATGGATGGATGGATGGACAGATGGACTGATGCTTAGGAAATGGGCGTAAAAATGAAGAAATGATGCTGTTAAAGATGAAAATGTGATTTGATGATTCCTGATAACTTTATACATGATCAAATGAGAAACCTTTCCTGGAATTGTGCTAGACCAGTGCAAGATTGAAGCCAGATAAAATATATTATGTGTGTGCTTGGAGAGCTTAACCTGCTCAGAATGGGCTTTGTTCTATTCTTATATCTTATATTCTCATTATTTTACTGTTTACCAAGACTTCTGAAGCAAGACAGAGGAGCACTGTCAGTATAGCCATTTCTCAAGCTACATATATCTTAGCCACCTGGCTTTGATCTTGCACTGAAAGCCAATGTGAGAATACTTGTAAGGCACAATTCGTTAACAATGGGTGCAGATAATGACCAGCAAAGCTTAATTCTGACAAGAAGGAGAAATGAGTAGCAAATTCTGCCAGGAACCCTCTTGTTCAAAGATAGAGGTTCTTACGCATGTAAATCTTCGACACAGTATGACACTGTTTTACTTGCTATTTGAGGAAAACCATGCAAAAGATTTCTATCGCCATTTTTTCTATCTACAAGCATCAGATACAATAAGCTCCATAATATGTATATATGAAAGGTTAAACGTAACATACCACAAGGAGGTGTCCACTTTTGCCCTTTGCAATGACAGGATTTGTCCCTGTTGTGATGTCAATAACTCCTTGCTTTCCACCAATAAGGTTGTGGGTCATCCTGTAACAGTAAGCATTGTGTTAACACACCAGTCTGAGAATGTTTTTGTTGAATATCAACTTTTGTTTGTAATGCTGATTTTGAAGATGTATTCACTGGAGTGATAGGATGTAGTCTATTAAAAACCGTAGTCTGTTCTCGAATTGGGGAAGTTGTTGCTAAGAATCCCATCTTACAAGGACGGGCTGAGTTATGTAGATATTCAACATTGTTGTTATTTAGTCAACTGTCCGAAGACAGATCTGAACCCCATAAAGGCATCACTTATGAGGCAACTAGGCCAGGAGGTAATAGGGTACAGTGTCCAGTTCCTTCTCCCCATCAACATTTGTGAAGTTTTTTTTAAAACTAATTAATCAAAAAAAAAAATATATATATATATTTTGGGAATTTAATAATAATTTCATAAAAATGAAAAGTATAACAAATTAATTCTGGCAATCTTAGATATTACTTTACAGAAAAAGAAAACCCATCCTATCCAGGGACCAATTGACAACCTGTGATATTGTCACAGGCTAAGGAAGAGCACCCAAACTTCACAGCAACCTTAGGCTTCTCACTGGACTGCTTAGCTGAGCTCCAAGAGGATTGTATCTAGGCCAGGACTGAAAACCTTCTCGAGTCGTTCCAGCTTGAGGGGAAGGCACAATCGCATTGGGGATTGGGATTCTTATAGACATGTGGGTTGTTTCCTCACCACTGGTTCTCTGGTTCCATAGCAAGTTTTCTCTGGACAGTTCATTTTCACGGTTATTACGATTTTCTGGAGCCACTGGCTCACAAATCTGATGTAGCTTAGGGGTATCCTTCATAATATAGAAAGGGAACATAGTCCCTGTGCCCAAGACCCAACTGCACTCTCCCCAGTGCCGTGGGAACATAGTGAGAATGTACGCTGATGAGACTCACCCCCTCCCAATCCACTTCTGTTCAGGATTCAGATTTTGAAAGTGTCATATTCACTTTGAGACTGAGACACAACCAGAACCGCAATCTGTTGCCTAATTGCACCAGTGATGGACTAGTCTGTAAGTGTGAACTCTCAATTTTTGTGAGTTCTTTGAGAGGTTACCACTTATAGGAAAACAATGGAGATGATTCCATAAAATTGTCAGAATTTCTATTATAGTTTTGTGATCATTATTTGCATAAGTAAAGGTACGGTCACACTTCGCTACTTTTGCAGCGCTGCAGTACAAAAAACTGCGCAACTCTCGAACTGCGACGTGTGAACAACGATGCAACCCGAAAAGTAGCGGCTGCCGAACCTGCTGCCCGCTACTTTTCCATGCTGCGCGCAGCTTAAAAGTAGCAACATGTGAACAGGGTGTTCAGAGTTGCAGCCGCAGCATTTTTGATATCGGTTTTGTTGAAACTTTTGCTGCGGTTGCGACCAGTGTTGCCACCCAAATGTGCCAATGATACTTTTATTGTTTGGATGTATTTTAATGTTAGATGTGATGAAAATAAATTATTTGTAACAGTTATTAAATGCACAACATAGTCTGAGCATATTTTCTGACGATATAATTCACTTTTTTTTTTTTAATTTTGTGTAGCGTAGTTTCAAACAGGAGGGTTGCCAACATTGATTACGTGAATATGCTGTTGGTTATCATTTAAGTATATAGGTGTTTTTAAAAGCTTTATAGTAAAAATAATGCCAATTTCTGAATACTAGTTAGGACAGAAAAGCAAACAATAGATAAGTAAGCTTTCGCATGAGTTTATTAATAATGCGAACATAACCACAAAATGTATATTGAGAAGTCAACACGGAGATGGAAACCTGCAGCATGACTGCGGCTGCAAAAGTAGCGCCTTGTGTGTGAACAGACTCGTAACCTCCAGTTGCAACTTTTGCTGCACTCAGGTTGCGCAGCACAAAAAGTAGTGTGCAGCGCGCTACTTTTGGCTTACGTGTGAACATGACACGCAGCAATTGCAGCTGCAGTATAAAAGTTGCACAGCAAAAGTAGCAACGTGTGACCGTACCACAGTCTACTATATACAGTCGCGAAGCTCAATATGTAGTAAAAATGCAAACATGGATAGTTGCCCACCACTAGGATCGCTACTATCGCCTCATCATCGCAGATCTCTCCTAGTAGCCGACAAAATATGTTACACTTTCGTTGTGTTCTTTTGGAAAAATTAACACCTTCCTTCCATTATTGAAATATTAAATGCATAAAGTTAATTTATTATTTTAATGAAGTATATTAAATTCCACCATAAACTCGAAGATACCTGCAAGAAATAGGTTAATATTATTTTTGTTTGTGCAAAACGAACTGAAATTTACTATAATCGCTTCACTCATTCAAGATTATAGCGATAATTAACTATGAAACCAATAAATATTAATTTGCATTTCCCTTTACAACAATAATAATGGAAATATGAATTAATGGATTAACTTATGTACGTGTACCGGTACTTGTAGTGTAGGCTTACGTAGTTGAGGTTAAGCAATAATAATCACACCAGAATTGGAAATAAAACGTGATTAATAAATTTTATTGTAACAGACTTTTTCTACGTCTCTAATAAAGTAACAAATAAAAATAACAAAATTAACAGCTATAATTAAACACATATCCTTTGAAAAAAAAAAAAGTAGGCCTAAGTAATAATAATCCCACCAGAATTGAAAATAAAACGTGATCAATAAATTTCATTAAGACAAACTTAATTTTTCTACGTCTCTAGTAAAATATTATTATTCCAATTATTGTATTTTAGCCATTAACATTTTCATTACAACCAATAACGAACATTTCACAAGCATCAATGTGAAATACGCAACGAGCTAGCACTCGATGGAAATACGATTCAGTCCAAAGTCGACCGTGGACAGTCTATTGTTTCTAGTTGCTAACCGCTTGGAGCGCTTTATCACGAGATTTGCAAAAAATCACCTCAAGCTTCGCGACTGTATATAGTAGACTGTGACTGTACCTTAATAGTGCATATGTGTACTTACGATGTAGTTTCAACCACTTTAACGCTCTGTGGCTTCTTTGTAACATCTACGATCCTAGTGATTGCTTCAATCAGGTGATTTACCTCCAGGATCAAGTCTCCCTGTAAATAAAAGTTAAATCATCTCATGTTAGGTATATACATTTCTGCATCATGAAGAAAGTGATACCAGGCAACAAAAGAATGCTTAAAATATCACAGAAGAAATATCAGACTGTCAAACACAGCAGAAACATCACAGTGAAAAATTGACTCCAGATAGATTCTATTGGTGGTGAATTTCAGGCAGATCATATTATCATTGTTATATCAGTAGCCAAGCGAGTAGAGCAACAAGTTAATATTAGTATGTTCAGTATTCTGAAATTAAAGGACGAGGAAACTAAGCAGCATTATAAAGTCGAAATTTCAAATAGGTTTGCCGCTTTAGCAACTTCCGACGAAGTTGAGGAAGAGTTAGATGTTAATAGCATGTGGGAAAATATCCGAGATAATATAAAAATTACAGTTGAGCAGAGCATAGGTTACGATGAAACTCAGAAAAAGAAACTGTGGTTTGATGAAGATTGTTCCATGATAGAGAAAGAAGGAAATAGGCAGAATTGAAATTTTTACAGGACCCAGTTGAGGCAAATAGAGATAATTATTTCAATAAAAGATGGGAAGCAAATCGTACATTTAGGAATAAAAAGAGAGATTACTTGAAGGAAAAAACTGAATGAGGTAGAAACAATAGTAAAAATAAAAACATAACTGATTTATATAAGGGTATAAAGGAATTTAAGAATGGATATCAGGCAAGGGTAAATGTGATCAAGGATGAGAATGGTGACTTGCTTGCAGATTCTCATTCAATCTTGAACAGATGGGAAAACTATTTTGGACAGCTACTAAATGTACATAGGCCGAATAGAAATGATCAGGAAGAAATTCAAATACAAACTGCTGAGGCACTTATACCCGAATCCACACTTTCTGAAGTCGAAATTGCGATTAAAAAATCCGAAAAAGTACAAATCTCCAAGTATTGATCAAATTCCAGCAGAATTAATACAAAAGGGTGGAAGTGCAAAATTTAGCGAAATTTATAAGCTTGTACTTGGTATTTGGGAAAAGGAAATTGTACCAGAACAATGGAAGGAGTCCATAATTGTACGTATTTTTAAGAAGGGAGACAAGACTAACTGTAGTAACTTTCGAGAAATATCACTTCTGTTGACGTCATACAAAATTTTGTCCAATATTCTTTTGAGAAGATTAACTCCATATGTAGATGAAACTATTGGGGATCATCAGTGTGGTTTTAGGCGTAATAGATCGACTATTGATCAATTATTTTGTATTCGACAAATACTGGAGATTTCATAGATTTCAAAAAGGCATATGACTCGGTTGAGAGAGAAGTTTTATATAATATTATTGAATTTGGTATTCCCATGAAACTAGTTTAAGTAAAATGTATCTCAGTCAACTTACAACAGAGTCCGTATAAGCCAGTTTTTATCTGATGCTTTTCCAATTCACTGCAGGCTAAAGCAAGGAGATACACTGTCACCGTTACTTTTTAACTTTGCTCTAGAATATGCCATTAGGAAAGTTCAGGATAACAGAGAGGGTTTGGAATTGAACTTCTTTTCTATGCAGATGATGTGAATATGTTAGGAGAAAATCCACAAACGATTAGGGAAAACACGGAAATTTTACTTGAAGCAAGTAAAGAGATAGGTTTGAAAGTAAATCTCGAAAAGACAAAGTATATGATTATGTCTCGAGACCAGAATGTTGCACGAAATGGAAATATAAAAATTGGAGATTTTATCCTCCGAAGAGGTGGAAAAATTCAAATATCTTGGAGTAACAGTAACAAATATAAACGACCTCGGGAGGAAATTAAACGCAGAATAAATATGGGAAATGCAGTGTTGCATACATTTTTCTCACCTGGTATAACTATCTATAAAATCCAGATGTTTGAGATGGGCAGGACATGTAGCACGTATGGGCGAATCCAGAAATGCATATAGAGTGTTAGTTGGGAGGCCGGAGGGAAAAAGACCTTTGGGGAGGCCGAGACGTAGATGGGAAGATAATATTAAAATGGATTTGAGGGAGGTAGGATATGATGGTAGAGACTGGATTAATCTGGCTCAGGATAGGGACCAATGGCGGGCTTATGTGAGGGCGGCAATGAACCTATGGGTTCCTTAAAAGCCAGTAAGTAAGTAAGGTATAACTATCTGCATTAGAAGTGTTATCATTTTCACCCTTCGAACTCGCTGCAGTTATTGCTAGGAATAAAAGATTATTTTCAGTATTCGAACCTTGTCCTTTTTGTACTCTGGTGGTATCCTGAGCAGCAGCAGGTTGTCAGACTCAGTGGTCACGAGTAGCTCCTGCAGTATGTCCAGACCCAAGGTGTGCTTCGGTTTGAAGGTCTTGCCATCCAGCACATAGAGGTGTTTGTTGGTGAGCAGCAAGGCTCTCTCCCTTGGCTTGTAGCCGTGACGATCATACTTGATTACAGATGTTGAGTACTGCAAGAAACAATAATTACAATATTGAAATGCACTCTTAATAATATCTAGAGCTCACTGGTGAAATCTGAATGTTCTATGGCACTGAGATATGGGGAAATTTTAATAATAGTTGGGAGAAAATTGATGTAAATATAGGGTAAATATTGTAAACTAGTTTTATAGCTCCTTAATTCAGCGCCAAGAAGAACAGCAATGTTGGAATTTAGCAGATGTTGTTGTCTAATGCCAAATAATTGAGGAGAAATTATGGTAAGAAAAGCAAAATTTTTGTTTAGAATCTTAGAAATTGGAAATAAAGAGATTGTTTGTTACAGATATTTGGTAACGAATGGTAATAAAATAAATTGAGCTAGCACTTAAAAAAATTAACTAGAGAAAATAGGACTGGGACAACTAAACAGAGAAAATTGCGAAAAAGAAAACAATGTTTTAAATATTATTACACAAAAGTGTAATGGTATAGAAAAAAATGTTTAGTTACACGAATAACAAAATTTCACTACAAAACTACAGGAAAATTAAAACTGTATGGAATCAAGAACCATATAAAACAATATGTGATAGAAATGCTAGAGTAATTGCTTTTGCATGGATTACCTTAGCAGTCTAGAAATGGAAAGGGTTTTTAGAAGTAATATATAAAATTACATAAGTATATTATGTGGTGAAATAGAGGATATAAAACATATATTGTTAACATGCATTAAGACAGATTGGAATGAACGCAATTTTATGAAAAAGGATTAATACATTTTAATAATGAAATATAGCCAAAGTAGGCTATCAAGAATTACAAATAAACAAGTAATAAAATATTTTTAGAAAGCATGAGAAAGGCGATTGAGGAAATGCAACATCTCATTAGAGAGTGGTCAATTCTTAATCATTATTTTAAATATTTTTGTATCCACAAGTCAGAAGGAAGTCATATGAAAGGAATTACGAATGCTTCCCTTACAAAACGAAATAATACAAGAAGCTTGTAAAAATCAATGGTTAAATTTTTATTTAGACTGAATGAGGAAGAATACCAAAATCAGTTTTGTCTAAAAATCAAGAGACATGAGATAGTAACTGTCCACGTCTGATGTAGCAAACTAAATTGGTCGGGGTAGTGGCAATGGATTATAGAAAGTTTAGTTTTGTCTTCAAAGAAGTAGGTAGGTGACACATTAATTATACATCAGTATAAATAAATAGCGTATAGAAAATGTTTGTAGGCGACACATTAATTATACATCAGTGTAAATAAATTGCATATAGGTTAATGCTTGAATACATATTTTACTCCATGGATGTTTTCACGACCCCACGAGTGGCGCTCAGAGCAACAACCGGAAGTCGTCAGAAATTTATTTATTTATTTTATTTTGCTAATAACTGTAACAAAATAAAATATATACAGAAAAACTTTAGCTTGCACCTGAAAGAGTAGAACTCGGTTTTCACGCTTATGTTGTATCTACATTAATTCCTGTTTTCTTACAAATCTCCACTCCAATAAATTAATTTAGAAATAGTACAGGTATAATGAGACATTTAGTTATTTCCTCATAGCACATAGTGGTGAGCGACACTGGTAGTTCATGACTTTTAAATAAATAAACAAAAGTTGATTTGATCTATTTACTTACTGCATGTGTGTTGTAAGTTTTACTTACAAGGCCTATCAAGAACATCGGTAAGGTTGTTATAGAACACGATCGGCCAAAAAAGTAATAAAAACACAACTTTAAAAAAGCTAAAGCATAAAATACAGTTAAAGAAGTATAAATCTGGTTGCTCTATTTATTATGAATTAATAAAATTGTAATTATTACAAATTTAATGTGCTTCTACTTTACACATTGAAGTAGGGGCACAACTTAATATGGGAGCCATGAATTAACTGTAACGTTATGTACCTATAACAAACTCACTTACCAATATCTTCTCACCATTAAGGTGATTCATCTGAAATGATTGTCTCAAAGGCTTCTGCTCCTCCAGAAGTCTGTCTTCTACAAACCGTGGGCCTATGCTTTGTGGATAGGACTTCTTCTTACCTGGAAGTTAAAATCAAATTATTATATAATAAGTAAAATTGGTACATTCAAATGTACCGGTTTACCTACTTGAATAGGTGCATTGTTATCTAATGAATAGTATCAGATTCCAATGTCAGTGATTCGAGTTCAGATATCCTTGGCTCAGTGACATCATTTTACAAAAATTATACAGAATTATCGTAAAATTTCTTGTTAGAAAGTAATGGTATTTGGACTAACAACTTAATAAGAAGAAAACGCATTAACCTCGGAAGAGAATACCATTTCCCGAAGAATAAGAAACAGTGCATCAAACCTACCCATTTTGACACTCAGGTGTTTACAAATTCATCTCAACAAGCAAATGATAATGCAGTAGACGAACTCTTCTATTGTTCTGGACTGGTGATTATTCACACAGCTAAAAACATTCCCTTTAGTGTACACTTGGTCAAAATGAAACTGGCCGGCATCAGAGAGACCAAGTTCGAATCGGGTATTTCCGTGAGTGCTTGGGACAACCAGGCTTTGTTCAAAAGATTGCGTATATTCTTCTAGTAGTTATAATGGGGAACACAACTATTAATCACTAAAATCTTTCGAGAAAATAATTCATATACGAGATTTAAAGCAGATAGATCGTTCAGAGTGTTTAAACAATGAATACTGTAACACAAACACTATTGCTGTATAACTGGTTCTCAAGTTGTGTATGACCATTGCTCGCTACAATGCCGTTCTTACTGCAGTAGTACTCTTAGCATAGTGGTAGAGCGTTAGCTAAGTGTTTGTGAGGTTTCAAGTTCAGATCTTCGTGAAGCTGGGTACTAAACTTTTTTTTTTTAATGCATCAGTGAAAATATAACAGGATTTCGTCTTTTTTATCCTTAGAATACTTTTCTCTTTATTATTTTTTTTTTTGTGTTAATAGAAACTTTTGATGCTAGATGGAAGTAACACTAAAGACGACAATTAGGCTTTCATATTAAAATGCTGTGTTAATTATATTATTAATCCCTGCTGCTTTACACTCTTGCCTAAGGAACATTCAGTAAATATGTTGATAATTGGCAATAATTGATTTGCAAGTTGTGCTACAGGGAATATGATTATTATACTAATCTAAATCCGTCATCATCAGGGCCTAAACGTAGTAATTGTAAACAAGAAGAAAAACCATAATTCTAATGACAAAATATATCCTGATTTCCTGGAATTAAAACCACAAATTTTCACCAATTTTGTAATTATCTGTAACATGAAGTAACGTAACCAAATTTTTTGACTATATGACACTAAAACGTGTTGTAAAAAATAAAAGAAAGGACAAAACAAAAAATTCTCTACGGAGATTCGAAGCATGCTGTGGAGGTAGCCCAAATCAGCGCCTTGTATTATGGAGTTAACTAAAGCGGCGCAGAGAGGTTTACGGTAGTGAACTGCGCGCTCACCCGAAGAGACTTAGAAAATTTTAACTGCTCAAGAGGCTGGCCAGTTTCATTTTGACGAAGTGTTTGGTATAAAAAACACTTTTATTGATTGAAAAGTAAAATTTTGATATTATACACTTGCCAGTTCGCTGTTATACATATCACGCAATATATTTAATAGAAAAACATTGTTAATTCTGTGCACTTTATTTTAACAGAGTACCTAAAAATTTTGGTACAGTATATCCAACAGAGGCGTATACTGGTTAAAGGGTTTGGGCTACCGCTGACCCTATTATTACACAAAATATATCTAACAATTACTTTAATTTTAATTACTATGGTAAAACTAATAATACAAAATTATTACATTATGTTATATTATAAACTTTTTCTTTTGTAATTTCCTTGGGCTACCGCCGGTAGCCCGCAAAATACGCCCCTGATATGCAATAAGAGTCCACTGATTACTCTTAAATTCGAATTCAGTAGTGTAACCATCGAAATTAATGGATTTGACACTGTTGTCAGACTGTTCAGGTATAACAACACAATATAAACAAGCTGCGGTAATTATAGCTCTGTTGCTGTTATTTCCGGCAGCCAATCACATTGCAGCTTGGCTACATTTAAATGTGCGTGTCTTGTCATTGGCCACTGATGACGTTATGCACTTCCACTACTGCCACATTTAGTAAACAGCTGTTATAATTAATATACTGTCCTCTATGCGTCCTGTTCGACAACAAGCAGGTATAGTATGTGTAACAATGCGGCCAGCTTAAGATGTAAACAAACAGGAGAAGCCACACCGGAAATAACAGTGATGCAGCTATAAATGTATATATATATATATATATATAACTTCATCATGTGTCACATGATAGTACCTTTAAAGAGTGATTCTGCAAGTACTTTGAGCTCAAATTGCCTCTGCTGATCTGGGCTTAGTGCCAAGCGGTATTTCCTTGACAGCCATGTTCTGTGCATTTTGTACAAGTGAGCAGAAGCCTGCAAGAAAAAGAAACATTTATCTTTTATTTCCATGTACCAGTACATAACATGGGTAAGATTAACATTTAGAAAATATAGGTATCATCTTTTATTACTAAATGCAAACAAGATGAAGATCATGGTTATCAGAAGAAAAATAAAGAAGGGAAACGGTAGTAGAGCAAGGGACAGCCTCAAATATTTGGTGTGCATTATAAGTAGTAACATGAGCTGCTGCCAGGAAGTCAAGAGAAGGATAGAAATGGTCAAGGGAGCTTTTAATAGAAAAAATAACATCATCTGCAGACCTCTGGAAAAAGAAATAAGCAAGAAACTAATGAAGTGCTTTGTAAGGAGTGTGGCATTGTATGGGAGCAGAATCATGGACATTAGGACAAAGTGAAGAGAAATAATTGGAAGCATTTGAAATGTGAATATGGAGAAGAATGAAGCATATAAAATGGACAGACAAATTAAGAAATGAAGCAGTGCTAGGAAGAGTGTGTGAAGAAACAATAATACTAAAACTTATCTGGAAGAGAAAAGGGAATTGGTTGGGTCACTGGCTGAGAAGAAACTGCCTACTGAAGGATGTGCTGGAAGGAATAGTGAACGGGAAAACAGAGAACTATGAATGAGTGAATAATAATATAACTTACGTGTAAAAAAATTATATTCATTATCCTAAATGTATCTGGAGGGATATAATTAAAAACACAAAGTGGAGTAAATAAAATACATTTTTAGATTAAAAATGTATTGCAGATCGTAGGCTATTTTCAGAGTCATTAATGTGTTTTCGCAATATGTAAACACTTCCCAACAATAAATGCAAAAATAATATATATCTTGATTACACACTTTTAACAATAATGATTTGTTAAAGTGGTTATATAAACAAGTTTAACAAATCTTTAGCAAAAATAATGTAACAATTTAAATGTGTATGGTCTATAATTTCTTTAAAAAATAAACTCAAAATTTCCCTTCAAACATATAAAGGAACCATTTTTCTTGATTTCGATTCCCTTTATATCACTTAAAAAAAAATAAAATAAAATAAAAAAATAAAAAAAATTAATAAATTAAATAAATAAAAACTAAAAATAAAAAATAATAAAAAAAAAATGAAAATATAAAAAATTTAAAGCTTAAAAAAATGTTATTATAGCTTATGATATCACTGATAAAATGCTAGGTTTCTACAAAAAATGTTCACAGTTTGTACATACAATGTTCTGGTTAGTGAGGTTACCTCTTTGCAGATGACTGGGTACGGAGGCCAGGATCTGTCCAGTATTTTGGTGGGGAGACTCTTGGAGAGGCGTAACAGATACTGAGCCTTTGCCAACTCCAAGAATGCCTTGTTCACTTCAGTCACTTGGCCATTTCGTGTGATGAAACCTTTGATGAAGCTAAAATGAAACAAATGTACACAACATCATTTCACAAAAAATTCAACTGACAGTTACAACCATTCACAATTCCTATATGTAACTCGTGTAGAACATTTTGAAGCACAGCAGTAGCAGCTGAAATCTGCATTGCTATCAAATATTAAAGAGCTAGACTGTTAATAGCTTAGAGCCAAACCAACACATTAGGAATCAACCACATTTTGAAGAAAAATACTGAACATAGTACAATTTTAGAAATAAATTCATCTACAACTTCTTCAGCCAAAGGCAAATTGAAATAATTAATATAAAAATCACTTCTTTGGAGACTGAATGTAAGTGAAATTTCCAACCCTGTTAATAGGTAGTTTAATGATAAGGATGCTACAGATCCTATGCTCCATGAGGTCGCAGGAATTTGAGACGACTATAAAATGATGGGAAATTGTAATGCACTCACTAGAGTCTTAACAGCCTACTTGATCTGCAAATGATAAAGAATTTGTGCTTCACCCTCTTATTATATATCTATGTTGTAGCCATATTCTCTTATATTTATCAGTTTTTTTCTAAAATAAGAATAACTTGCAGCTTTTGTATGATTTCATTATCCCGCTTATAATCTAACAAAGTGTGACCCACTCTTTCATATATTTTTTTTTAAATCTTTAATGCATTTCTTACGGTCTGTTACTGTGTTTGCCTCTTGACCCAAATATAGGGGTATGAAACCCAGAGGAGAGTAAACGGATTTCTGCTGAAAACATATTCTATACGGGAATAAAACTGGAAGACTAAGTAATATTACATTCAAACAATTAATGCAGTACCGGTAAGTAAAATTCTGAAAATGGTTTTTGTATTTTTCACCTGTAGTTGTTACTTTCTGTTGCTATCACTCTACTAAATAGCTTCCAATGGTGCAGTATTATGATGAATAATTTAAATGATGAAATTATTCAAGTCTGCTTTACAGGGAGCTTATATCTGAAGGCCAGATTTGCATAATATATATGTCACTGTAAGTACGTTAACAGAAAACCACAATTCAAGTCACACAGAGTTTGTGTGCACTCAAAGTGGGTTTCTGGCGCCTTGTCAACCCACTTGAGTTGTTTGGATATAAAGGGAAAAATTGGGCCAGTGTCGGGTGTAGTTCCTGGGTAGGTCAGTCGGTAGAGCATCATGTGCTAAGCGAAGGGTCCAGGATCGATACCCAGCCCCGGAACCATTTTTCCCTTGAAATTATTCAAGTCTGTTTCACAGGGAGCTTATACCTGAAAGCCAGATTTGCATAATATTATGATGCTTAAAAGTGGTGAGAACGATGTGAAAATGTCCTCAGTGATACAGTGATATGTCGCTAATAGAGATGTTGTGAGTAAAGTTATGGGTCCACAGTTGTTTCTGTGGATTTCGTGTAATGAGTTAACAATAAGAGGACACGTGTACGAAAAAAAGTATATCACTGAGCTTCTTTATATTTTGAGAATCAAGGTCAACTCCAGAGGTTACTTGACAGAAGGGTTTGGATTTATAGACCATAATATTTAGATTCCATAAAAGTCTTCAACGTACTTTCTGATGATGTTGACTGCTTTTTGTCTGCGCTCGACCTGCTTCTGTGCCAGGAATCGCCTTGCCCACTTCTCCATAACAATGGCTGCCGCCTTCATCTTCAAGTATCTCTGGCGCTGTAGACGTCCTTTCCATATTTTTTGAATGATTGTTGCTATATCATGCTTCTTGGCTTGGAATGCATCTTCAGTGGCAAAAAGCGTCCTTGGTGATCGGATGAAGATCTTTGTGCTAGGGAAGAGAAATGTTTATACTACATATTAGCATTCGTGTGGAATGATTTTTTGTCGGCAGTGATACATCAATGGCATCAGCAACCTTGTATGGCAAGATATTCAATTTTACAGGAGAACAAAAAACATTTTAATATCTTGATAACAAACAAATATCTGACATAAGAGGGTTTTTAAATATCTTTTTCTAAAGTTTGTATCCATGCCTTGACATAAGATGTGTTTGCAGAAGTTTCGGAAAGAATTTTTGATAGGGATAAAGGGAAATCTCATTTTATTCATTTTTTTTATATACGAGGTTGCTGTTCAACACCAATGGCATATAAACCAGTGATGTAACAAAATGCATATGGGCTTGCTACAAAAACCAACCAATTTTTCCTTGTAGAAGTTTGGGAAATATTTTACCAAATATTTTGTAAGTTTCTTAAATGCCACGTCTGCCTGTACTACAGGAGTTATGAGTCCTAAGTTTTACACAGTGAGGTATATATGATTTTTTTTTTTAAGTTGGTTATTTAACGATGCTGTATCAACTACTAGGTTATTTAGCGTCAATGAGATTGGTGATAGCGAGATGGTATTTGGCAAGATGAGGCCGAGGATTCGCCATAGATTACCTGGCATTCACCTTGCGGTTGGAGAAAACCTCGGGAAAAAACCCAACCAGGTAATCAGCCCAAGCGGGGATCAAACCCATCCCCGAACGCAATTTCAGACCGGCAGGCAAGCGCCTTAATAGACTGAGCCACGCCGGTGGCTATGATTTCTTTCTGGTAAGGAGAAATTTAATAAGATTTTTGTTCCTACTGTATTAATTTTATACATCCCAACATAAAACCTACTGCGTTATACTTCTGTGTTGTTTTATTAAAAGGTTTAATAAAAGTGAATTATTGATTAAAATAATAACGAAATTAATATTAGACTATGTATATTTTTCTGAGAAAATTACTATAAATAATACTGAAGGCTATTGAAATAATATATATATGAAATAAATTATTGAAACAACATCTGAATATTAGATTGAAATAGTATTCTAATAGCGTCATATTCTATATATATATATATATATATATATATATATATATATATATATATATATATATATTAAAATCAATGGCTATGAATTGGCATATATACAGAACAAATCATCAAGTACTCATAGCAACTAATATAGTCTACGAAGAGAATATCACTAACATCAGATTGAAGATGACTGAATTTATTAATTCTTTTTTTCTTTCTCTTCTTCTCTTTTTTTGGACCTGTAGAGAGGGGTGGTACGATTTTAATATATGTTTTGATTGTCGCATGTTTCACAACTTTTGCTTCAAATATCTTTACAGTTATGATACAACTATGACTCTATGGTTCATCGCTTCCAAACATCAGATGCTAAGAATTGTGAAGATATGTGTGTGTGTGTATATATATATATATATATATATATATATATATATATATATATATATATATATATATATTTTTTTTTTTTTTGCTGCCTTAGGATTGCGCCAGCAGGGTGGTTTCGATGCACTATTGCCCATACAGTAACGCATGTCCACCCTATGCTGACCATACAAATTGAAAGTACAGCCAAAGTTTGTTTGAAAAAAACTTTCAGTAGTGGGTCATAATGACTTAAGCTTTAGTTAAAATGTAGCTTTAATGGGGAGAATAGTAAACAGTAAAGAGGCACTCACTTGCCCATCCTGTACTCCTCCTTATCGAAGCCCAGGTGGCACACGATGTCGTGGACGCCCTGCTTTGGTGGTCCATGGTAGTTGGGCCATGTGTTGGGACTCAGGCACTTGTAGCGCTGCAGGAACATTTCGTATGGCCGTCGGTAGGCAAAGCCTGCACGTCGCACACGCAGGTTCTCCATGAGGCCCAGGTACTTGACTTGGTGGACCACTATCCGATCATCGAATATGCCTGCATTAAGCCAACAACATAGCAGTCAACATTTCGTTCCACAATATGAATCCAATCCACAACAGTAACATAAAAACTGTTGATCCTAAAATTGTTTTCTCTTCTGTTGAGTAATAAGAGACGGAGATCTTTTGCAACTGTCTTGCAGATTGCATGGTAGAATTTGGTAGCAAAACTGTAGACAGTGAAATTGTGTAGAGGTAACAAAATAAAACAGGCACACTGTATAACAGTGTCTAAATGGAAGTGGCAAGCAATGCTATATATTAATATCCTATAGTTTATTAACTCCATCGTGTTTCCCTTGAAGAAATAAGTCTGTAATTAATGGTGCTAAGTTCTGTTAAATCCATCATTATCAGCTGGATTTACACCTACTTACTTACTTACTGGCTTTTAAGGAACCCGAAGGTTCATTGCCGCCCTCACGTAAGCCCGCCATTGGTCCCTATCCTGAGCAAGATTAATCCATTCTCTATCATCATATCCCACCTCCCTCAAATCCATTTTAATATTATCCTACCATCTACGTCTCCGCCTCCCTAAAGGTATTTTTCCCTCTGCCCTCCCAACTAACACTCTATATGCATTTCTGGATTCGCCCATACGTGCTACATGCCCTGCCCATCTCAAACGTCTGGATTTAATGTTCCTAATTATGTCAGGTGAAGAATACAATGCGTGCAGTTCTGTGTTGTGTAACTTTCTCCATTCTCCTGTAACTTCATCCCTCTTAGCCCCAAATATTTTCCTAAGCACCTTATTCTCAAACACCCTTAACCTATGTTCCTCTCTCAAAGTGAGAGTCCAAGTTTCACAACCATGAAGACCAACCAATAATATAACTCTTCATCTTCCCGCTCGAGGTTGTGAAATTTTTCTTTCATACTGTGGCATGATTGTGACTATAATAGTATTTAAATTCAGTAACATAACTGTTTTATAAATTCTAATTTTCAGATTTTTTGACAGCAGACTGGATGATAAAAGCTTCTCAACCGAATAATAATAGACATTTTCCATATTTATTCTGTGTTTAATTTCCTCCTAAGTATAATTTATATTTGTTACTGTTGCTCCAAGATATTTGCACTTCTCCATCTCTTCAAAAGATAAATTTTCAATTTTTATATTTCCATTTCGTACAATATTCTCGTCACGAGACATAATCATATACTTTGTGGATTTACACCTATGAACTTATAATAACGACTATGGTTACAGCATAACTCCCAATGTTTACTGCTGATTGTGTTATGGTTAATTATATACCGGCTATCAACTTAAGCAAACTGAATGAGAGAAGATTTGACAGAAAGTAGTTTTTACAATTCAACATTTGTTAGTATGTTTCCATGTATACAAACCAGATTTCTGTTCGTCGTTTGGCTTGATGCAGCGGATGTAGGACGGTTCTTTGTTCATGAGGATGTCCATGAGCTGGTTGAGGCTGTTCTTGAATTGCGTCGCTGCTGTATCGGGCCTCTTCTTTGTGGTTACATCGCTGTATGGGAACACTTCCTGTTGGAGAGTGCAAAGTGTAATCAGAGAAAAATAGAAAGACACTTAAAACTATAATAAAAATGTAATAAAATAAAATGGTGGCAAACTTATACTCAGTAATGGGTACTTGGTTAATCATCTTGAGCAAGAATTCCCCTCTATGTGCAACGTCTGTCGAAGCTGTAGAACAGCTATGGGGAAGTCGGGCCCAGGAAGTCATTCCCTTTGCCATCCCTTCTCCCCCATTCCAATAATACACTAGTGAGATTGTGTGGGAGTAGGGTGCGAGATTTGGAGATGGAAAATAACGAACACCTTTCATCCACATTCGATTTCTTAGAAAAAACATTGAGTGTATAAGAAAAAACTAATTAATTCATAGTTTTCTGCCCAAATGCAGGTCTTTCATTGCAAACCCATCATTCTCCAATCTTTCCTATTTTCTGCCTTCCTCTTGGTCTCTGGATATTATCCATATCTTAATGTCGTCTATCATCTGATATTTTCTTCTGCCCAAATTTTTCTCCCGTTCACCATTCCTTCCAGTGCAACCTTCAGTAGGCAGTTTCTTCTCAGTCAGTGACCCAACCAACATATTAATACAATTAATCTTATTATGTTTATGCATTATACAGGGTGATTGACGAGGATTTACCTCCACTTATGGAGTTTATTTCTGAAGACATTCTGAGCAAAAAAGTCACATAAACATTTGTCCTAATTTCAATATTTTCAGAGTTACACTAATTTGAAGTTGTTAGTAAAATACCTTTTTTCTTTAGTTTTAAGGGTAAAAAATTACTACAAATAGAGAATGAACTATTCAGAAGTGTCATTTCTTTAATTGGCTAGTGTTCTGAAGCTAAAAATATGTTGTTAATTGCTTTGTACAGATTTTGTTTTTCAATTTTTAACTAAAAGTGACCATTCTTACGCACTTATCACAAAAATCGTTACAAATCATATGACTTTAGGAACTTGATTCTTTACAGTTTAATTATGCATCCTAATGTACATTCTTAAATAATTTACAAGAGTGGCGTGATTTGTAACAATTGTTGTGATAAATGCGTAAGAAAATGTAATTTTATAGTTAAAAATCGAAAGAAAAAAAATCTGTACGAAGCAACTATGGAATTCACAACACATTTTTAGCTTCAGAATATTATCTAATTAAAGAAATGGTACTCCTGAATACTTCATTCTTTTTCTGTAATATTATTTTACCCTTTAAACTAAAGAATAATGATATTTTATGAAATTAGTGTAATTCTGAAAATATTGAGATTAGGACAAATCTTTATATGACATTTTTTGTTCAGAATGTCTTCAGAAATAAACTCCATATGGGACGGTAAATCCTCGTAAATCACCCTGTATATTGTAATTATTTATTACGCCATATAATTATATTATGAACTACTTTTTTTCTTTTATATATTCCTATATTGTATTTCCCACTTGAATATGCCGTATTTAATTATTTATTTATATAACAAAATCTTCTTGTAAAATTCACTACAATTTTCATCGTTGTTGAATTGTACAACTTTTGCAGTAGACCTATTCTATTGTTTTCATCCTTCCATTTTGTAGCCATTACTGAAAATAATCGCCGTAAGTGGGGAAAAGCTTAGCAAGAACTTTATTACAAATACAATATTTTTCGGTTTTTGTACACAAGTTCAATTAATACACACCAATTTTTCTGGTACTGTCATACATATCCTACTTTTATGCTGGCACCAACCACACTGCAAATGTGACATAGGTACTGCGTGCGGGATTTGGAATTTGAAAACAGAACATTTGGCATATGGTTCAAGACTCACACCATACGCGGAATAAAGAGAGCTAAAACCGTACACCTAGCAATCCTATCTGGGAGCAGTTTATAAACCTAGCATGATGACATCTCATCAATGTCAGAGTCGTACTCCTACCAATAAGGGTGAACATGCCAGTGTTATAGTTGATGAATGGTTGAATTATTGCAAATAAACTAGAGCTTCACGTTGATAAAACCAGTGTAATCAAATTTAGTAAACATAGTAGTTCTCAGTTTCCTTCAATATTAGATTAAATGGAACTGAGCTCAAAGAATCTATAAGCACAAAGTTTCTAGATTTGGAATTGGATATCACTTGAACAGGAAAATACTCATAGAACATATTACTTCTGAATTGAGCTCTCCCTGTTATGCATTAAGATCCTTATCGTCTACTGGCGATATAAACACCATTAAAATTGCATATTTTGCATACTTTCATTCTGTGATGAAATCTGAATTAATATACTGGAATAGCTATCTGAAGCTAAATATAGCCTATTTTTATTTTTTAAAAAAAAGCATTAAGAATTAAAAAAAAAAAAACATTTTTCAAAATTTAGAAATGTTATCCTTACATTGCGAGCATATTCTTTCCCTGATGATTTATGTTAAAGGTCAAGATTATTTTCTAATCCAAACATTCATAATTTTAATATAAAATACAAATAAGATCTCCATCTACTCTCATCTTATCATCGTCTTTGTGGTTTGAAGGTAGGGCATATATTAAATACAGAATTTCAGTTTACCTTCTACGAGTATGATACATACTTTTGTGATAGAATTTGTAGTCTCAGACATTACTTCACGAAGATCTCTGAACAGAAGATCGTTGTTCTTGTCTAGGAATCCTTCCACATTGTAGATGACATCGCCTGCATAATGCTTCAGACAGAATTCCTGAAATTATAAGATGTTTAACATGTAACATATTTGTACTGAAATACAGTGGACTTTTATCATTGTTAATTCATTCCACAAAATAGTGACAGATAATGAAACGGCGATAATCAAAGTATTTAAACCCATGTTTTTATTTCTTATTTTATGATGCTGTATCAACATCTCAGGTTATTTAGCATCTGAATGAAATGAAGGTGATAATGCCGGTGAAATAAGTCTGAGGTCAGCAACGAAAGTTACCTAGCATTTGCTCGTATTGAGTTGAGGGAAAACCCCGGAAAAAACCTCAACCAAGTAACTTGCCCCTACAGGGATTTGAACACAAGCCACCTGTTTTTTGTGGTCAGATGCGCTGTTACTCCAAAGATGTGGACTTAAATCCATGTTATACTGTAGTTACAATTAATAATAATAATAATCTTCATCATCATCATCATCCTCTTCCTGTCATGTTACAATCTACAAGAAATTTTATACCTAATGATCTTCTCTCATTTGGTTAATGTTCAAAATTGCCTTAGGGATTCTGGATCTGGACATTCTATTCACATGCTGACGCCATTTATTATGATACTGACGAATATGCTTCAATATGGACATTATATCAACCTTTTCTAAGTTGTATTCATTTCTTCTATAGTCCCACTTAGTAGAAAAAAATTATGGTTTATTTAACGACACTCGCAACTGCCGAGGTTATATCAGCGTCACCAGTGTGCCGGAATTTTGTCTTGCAGGAGTTCTTTAACATGCCAGTAAAGCTACTGACATGAGTCTGTCGCATTTTTAGCACACTTAAATGCCATCGACTTGGCGGGATCGAACCTGCAACCTCGAGCACAGAAGGCCAGTGCTATACCAACTACGCTGCCCAGACCAACCCCACTTAGTACAGCCTGCTATTCGATCTACGTAAAGATTATTATTTTTTTGGTCATACAGAATACATCTGTTATGGTAACAATTAATATTAGAGGAGAAAAAACTCGCTATATATTTTAATATCTTTAGTAGCTGAAGTTATATCGAATAAATCATTATTTTGTTTCAGTCAGTCACTTATGATTTATCAATGGCAGAAAAGATTCTGTTACATCAAAGGTACAATTGTTAAAAATCACAAATACTTTTGACTTTCATGGAAGTCATCTTCAGGTGATATTTTGGCAAAACAATATTTGAAGACTAGGTGAATATTTAAATACAGTAAAACACTTATAACTAATCTGACCATGTGGGCTTTACATAAATTAGTGGAATAACATACATGGTTTTAAAATAACACACAGAGTAGAAAATCTTCATAATTGTGATATAATATGTTAAGGCACATGCCTCATCGTCGGGAATTCTCAACGTACATCATTTACAAAACGCCTCTCACCACGGCGAATAGACTGAGACCTCTTCACAACTCACATCATATAGCCTTCCAAGGCCAACAATTTTAAAAACATTTTTAATGATTTTAATCCAATAATTTAAGCACACTGCATGTGCCTTAACATATTATATCACAATTATGGTTGATGGAAGATTTTCTACTCTGTATGTTATTTTAAAACCATGTATGTTATTCACTAATTCATGTAAAGTACACATGGTCAGATTAGTTATAAGTGTTTCACTGTATTTAAATATTCACCTAGTCTTCAAATATTGTTTTGCCAAAATATCACCTGAAGATGACTTCCATGAAAGTCGAAAATATTCGTGATTTTTAACAATTGTACCTTTGATGTAACAGAATCTTTTCTGCCACTGATAAATGATAAGTGACGGACTGAAACAAAATAATGATTTATTCGATATAACTTCACAACACTTATCTGATATCCAACATGACTTTTAAATTTAGTAGCTGAACTTTAGAATGTGTCTAAATGTTAAATAAGGGAAAGTGACAATCCTATATTGATTCTTACTGTCTTATGAGTTGGCTAAATTATGAAGATTACCTCTCGGGCCATGGTTTTCTGCAGGTCTTTGCCTGCCTTTCTGTGGCTGATGTAATGGCCGTGATTTGAAAGATTTTCATTCATCTTAGCAAGGAAGCTTTTGTCAGTTGGTTCACCGGGTCGAAGACATTCCTCATCCATCAGAGAAATGATTCCTGCAACAAAATAATCCTTGTTTTAATATTTCCATGTCGTTTTTCAAGTTCAATGTAATGAAAGACAGAAAGAACAGATGAAGGAGAATGTATTTCACTTTTCAACTAGTTTACTGGTTGGTAACTATTTAAGCCCTACAGGAGGGAAGGAAGGGAACCAGTGTTATGAAAGTTGACAAAATAATAATAATAATAATAATAATAATAATAATAATAATAATAATAATAATAATAATTCTTTATTTATACTGGCAGAGTTAAGGCCATAGGGCCTTCTCTTACACTCTACCAGGTCACAAAGTATACAAGCAGTTAAAATTTAACAAAAAGTTAAAGAACAGAATACTAACATATTACAAAAAAGAATAAATAATAATAATAATAATAATAATAATAATAATAATAGCATAATAAAATCGACACTAAACAACATGAAAATAATACCATAATAGAAAAAAGAAAGTAAAATACATTGGAATATAGTAAAAGCAACTCATTTAGTACAAAAGGTTAATATGGAAAACGTAAGGTAGAATATAAGAAAATGGAATGTAATAAAATAATAATAAAAAAGAAAAGAAAAGAAATACGAATATTAAATAAAATTCACAATAAAATGGCTACGCTAATAAATTCATCGGCTGATAAAGAGAACAAAAGGGGAAAGGAAGGAAAGAAATATATAGCCTATATTTTTACAAAACTATCGCAGAGAAAAGAGTTTATAACTGAAAGGAATCTGAATTGAAAAAATGGAATTTTAATTTATTTTTGAAACTAGACAATGTCCGACAGTCTCTGACATGTTGTGGTAGAGAGTTCCAGAGATGAGCTGCAGAGACCGTGAAAGATGAAGAGTAGAAGGATGTTCTGTGTTTAGGAATGGAGAGTGTGATACTGTTTCATAAACCTATAATATTATTTTGGTGATGTAGGCTACCATAACCATAGTACACTAGAAACATTTAAAGTGAATCTCCCACTAACCCCTGTGCCGTTCCTCGATGAGGTCGCAGATGACCTTGTTGTTGAAGTACTCGACATGTTCCCACTCGATGCCCTCCCGCCGGTATTCCTCCTGCTCAGACTTGAGGGTCAGCTCGATGAACAACTGCTGCAGTTTCTCGTTGCAGAAATTGATGCAGAACTGCTCGAAACTGTAATTATCACATTACATACTTTTCAGACACAAATCTCAAGATTATTAAAATTATCTACATTAATCTCACTAGAGGTTTTGATTTATCTAGAGAAAATCAAAACTTGAGTGGGATTTAATTGACTATTACACGATTAAAAGAGAGTATATAAAGATTAGAAGAAGTAAAATACTCTAGAACAATAAAATATTAATTGATTTACTACTGAAAGTCTATTTCACTAATGTTAGCTTCACGAAAACGTTTGAATAGAGCCACTATTTTCAGTTAACTGTCTATGCTGTAAACAAATGACGATCACAAAGCATATTTTATTGTACCGTAAAGAATTTGCAATTTGAAATGTTCACAAATAAAGAAACAAATGGTAGGGAGGTGATAAAAACAGAAAAAAGTACATAAAGATTAGAAGAAGTAAAGTACTCTAATATAATAAAATAAATATTAATTGACTTACTAAAATTCTATTTCGCTAATGTTACCTTCACCAACATGTTTGAACAGAGCCGCCATTTTCAGTCAACTATCTATGCGGGAAACAAATTACGATCGCAAAGTATATTTTATAGTACCATAAAGAATTTGCAGTTTGAAATGTTGGCAAACAAAGAAACAAATGCTAGGGTAGTGATAAAAACAAACAAATGCTAGGGAAGCGATAAAATTAAACAAATGCTAGGCAAACGATAAAATTGGCTGCAGAGCTAAAATGGAGCCTACATCAGGACACAATAAGGCAGGAAACAAAACTTGGAGAATTTTTTCACTTTTTAAAAGAAAAATAAAGTGTTTGGTTCAGTATTCGGAAATTATTTTGAGTATAAAATACTAGACATCTTACTGTACTTAAAGCCCCGATATTTTGATTTCCGGTATTATTCATGCATTATTCGAGAGACTGTGTGTGCGTGCGTGCGAACTGATTAATTTAACAAAATAAAAGTCTTCTATAGGCCTACTATCTAATATGACGAAACGAAAGAATATGTTTAAGATAAATTGTTTATTTATAACATTTCAATGGATTACAAAGTGTGTGCCATTCCTCACCTGTTCCTCTCAAATATTTCAAAGCCATAAATGTCCAGAATGCCCATGACCTCTTTCTTGCGGCCCTGCTTGGGCTGTAGCGAGGTGTTGAGCCGTTTGACTAGCCATGTAAACAGTCGGTCGTATACTGCCTTGGCTAGAGCATCTCGTGCATAAATCGCCATCTCCCTGGTAAGAGGAGACGTCACTACATCTCCTCTGGCGTCAATTGTTCTGTGTGTGAAGGCACGGTCCAACTTGCTGGTCTTGCAACCTAGTAACTGTAAACAAATGCAATTCTAATCAGTAGAAATATACAACTAAAACCAATAGTATGAAACTGATACTGTATTTGTCTCTTTTTCATAAATATAGAGTCAACTTGATAGGATCAACAGCATTTTGGCTCTTACCAATTGGTGTATCATTGTATGTTTTACCTTATTTTGTCATTGTGCAAAGTAAGGGGAAAGTAAAGTGGTGGTACAAAAAATTTCAATATTTTCACAGAAGTATATACTGTATTTACCCAAATGTAAGTCGATCCTGAATCTAAGACGACGCTCTACTTTGAAGACATTTCCTAAGAATTTTCTTTATACACTTACCGGTACTATTCCATGCCATCACTATACTATACAATATAAAGACATTGACTTTGAGTAGGCATAATGATATTCCTTAATCTACGATTTTAAGACTACCCCAGATTCTTGGATTCGAGAATTCGGAAAAAATCTCGTCTTATATTCGATACTTTCAGTACTATCTTTGATCACAAAATACTGCTTTGACTTGCTTTTATCTGTTTGTCTATTCAGCCATCTTTGTACAACATTTTCTCCTGCAGTCTTAAGATGACTAATTTTATTCATATTCTCTATCTACGAATCAGCACATATGGAAGTTGTTGTTGTTGTTGTTTAGTCAACTGTCCGAAGACAGGTTTGAACCTCATAAGTGACACCAATAAGGCATCACTTGTGAGGCAACAAAGCCAGGAGATAATGCAGTAGGGTGGCCAGTTCCTTTCCTCCTCTGTTGCATACATCGCTGACTAGTAATGTATTATGGTAGTCAGATTTCAGATGTATACAAACAGCTTTGCATGTCATCTGACAATGTAGGAATCCATGGAAGAAGGCTGACGCCGGTCTAGCCTTGGCTGACTCACTCTGTAGTATGTGCAATTTATACTGTGCCATTTATTTTCTAATATTTAATAATAACATTATAAAATTGTTCTTCCTTTTTTACATGCACACACACACAAGATATAAAGTCTGTTTCTGCATTAGGATGAAACATATTCACTTTAAAGTTACGAGTTAAATTTAATCATTATTTTGTGGAAGGTGCGGTATTATCATGTCGGAGAGATTTAAGTTACCTTTGAAACAGCCTCAACACATTCTGGTTTAAGGACTTGAGCTCTGCCTTCCTCCTCTGTGAAGCCAACGTTGCCCATGTGCAATACACTGGCAACAATGCTGAAAATGTCATCCTGCTCCTGTTGGGTCAACTCGATCACCTGCATTGCCTTCCTTACTTGCTGGAACTGCGCGCGGTCATCTATTGTGTTAACCTTTCCTTCAACCTGTTAACAATCACGAACATTTTATATTAATAGTTATCAGCTTATCACTAGAGCCCGGAATTTTAGGTGCTAAAAGTTAAGAATGACACTGAGTGTGGATGAATGTGGTGCCCGTGAGGAGGGTTTTAAGCTTAGTTCACAAGAGTCCAATATGTAACAATAGACAACAGAGTCAGAAGGACTGAGCAATGGATCTTGTAAACCGTGTGCTAATTTGTAAGTGGTAGTTAAGAGGATTAAAGATCTTTAACGATACCAAAGGGAAAATACTGAATGACAAGAATGGCATCTCAAAGAAGTGGAGGTATGGCAATGATAAATCGTGCAATAGTTTGTAAGTGGTGGTTAAGAGGATTAGAGACCTTTAGCGGTACCGAAGGGAAAATAATGAATGACATCTCAAAGAAGTGGGGGCATGGCTTTTATATTTATAAACTATAGCAAGGAACAATATTAACTTTTAGCACCTAAAATTCGGGGCTCTACTTATCACATATAAATATACTGTAAAAGAAAGTTTGAACGACAATAACAGTGTTGAGAAAAGAAGTGATAAAGTATAGAGTATGCAAATGTACCATTTTATATAAATAATTACACGCACTTCCACAAATAGTAATCCAGTCACCAACGTGAAGTTCTGATATGGTTCAGAGTTCAATTCTTTGGCATTAGGATTTCACAATGTTGCAAAGTATAAAACTTAGTGAATAAATTATGGGAGATAGAAAGTATAAAAAGATTTAAAAAATACCTAAATAAGGGTGAAGAGTACTAATACTGACTCAGGAGTGTTGGAATAACATTTGTTTTTGAATGGAAAATCTCTTTGGTGCATCTAATAATAACGGGCTATTTCGTATGGTTCTTTTAGGATTGCTAACTTTTTTTTTGGTAGAAATTAAGAGAGAGAATAAGGAAATGACAAAATTTCACACATAAAATTGACAAATTATTCAGTTCAGTTACTATAGTCACGATGCTGTTATTCCCGGCGTGACTCCTCCTCTTTGCTTACGTCTTAGGAAGTCAAGGCTCTATAAAGTCTAGGTAGGTAGTATCGTTCGCCATTTTTGTTCTTTCGTTCCCGAGCTACCATACGAGGAATCTATTTGCCACACCGTTAAACATTATCATGTCGTAGCTCCTATGATAATAAATCAAACGCACTGTAATTCAGCAAATAATTGAGCGGCAAATAACGTCTTCGTGTGCTTTCTGCGAACGCCAACGAAAGAGCCAAAATGGCGGGCGATTATATTAAGTATTATCGAGCCTTAAGAAATGAATAACGTCTTCATCAGCGAATCACAAGACGCACATGTTTAAATGTAGCCAACCTGCAACGCGATTGGCTGCCGGAAACTAGAGCGACGGGACTATAAAAGACGATTTTATTCCAATCTTTGGCAGTCAGGCTTAAATCAAATGTATTTTGAGACAATTTTGTCTAGCATTATAGTTTTTCTCCTTGTTTTCATGACCCATAAAAATTGTAAGAATTAAGATAAATTATAACTTATAAATTGGCAATATTTCGGTAGAAGGCACAAGATCAAAGATCAAGATAATATGTTTTATAATAAATTAACTTACTACATGATTAAAAAATAAAGGAGGAAAATGCTCTCGAAGGGAAGAAAAATATGAGAGCCGCGAAATTGTTAAAAACTGAGGCCAAATACTGAAAATCCCGAGAAATATGGGAGGGTTGGCAACCTAGGTTCCGTGCAAAGGGAGATTAAGGAAAAGATAAGTGGGAAGACCACAACTGAAATGCAAGTACAATAGCAACATGAAGATTCATTGACAATTAACGAAATGAAACTGTCATTAGAAACAAACCATTATATTAGGCCTTATTTTATATTTAAATATAATTAATTAGTTTATTGTATTACATTGTTTTTAAACTTACCCCATGGGTAAAGTAGTAATAAGTGTCCAGATTCCTCTTGAGCTGTAGCTTTGCAAGCATTTCATCTTCTGCACCTGCCAGCAATTGATAGAAGATGTGGAAATTGCGTTCTCTTGGATTTTGGTGGATAACTCGTGACTTCTCAAGCAAGTAGTTCAGAATATTTCCTCCTATTGGACTACCCTGAAGTAGAAAGAACAAAATTGTATAAAGAACAAACAATAGTAGCACATTGAACAATAACCTCCATATTTAGTGATGATGCCATTCATGAACAGAACCTTCCCAAATCTTCAGAGTCTTGAATTGCACTAAAATAACCTGTGTTCTATATTGGGAATCAAGAAGAGGAATGAAAATCTTCTAGGCGTATACGAATTATGAATTATAAATAACAAATATCGGTAAACGTAGTTATTATAATAAAACAATCAATTTAAGGAGCAAATGCAAGGAAGATTTCTTTCATATGGAAAGGGAGGGAAATGTTAAAATGATAAGCTACAAAAGCAATCGATGTTTTTGACCATTGGTCTCCACTCCTTGCAGATGAAAGGGAGTCTATATGTTGCAGCTATTCTTGAAATAAAAGCTATTGAATAAATAAATTATGTTGAACTATCGAATTGCTGGATAATTCAGAAACCATTAAATGAATTCATCTGTTTACAAATAAAAATAATATAAAAAAAGACCTCACAGGTGTTATTAATTTGCTTTTCTTTAGGCCCGATGAAGACTAGTGTCATAAAGACGCGCATCCAATTATTTTGTTAATGTTGCGTCCCTGTGTCCACCCGTCCACACGTAGCGTCATAATGATTATCGGGATTTCTCACCTATCATAGCTACCCAATTTTTCCAGTCATGAGGCCAGGTGGACCCCATTCCAGACCCTAGATTCTTGAAAAATTGTTTGTGTATAGGTAGCATATATTTCTAGTACCAGTAGCCAAAAATGATCATCTCTAATGTACCGGTACTTCAAAAGCCAAAAACAACATTCTTGGATCGGTGTTGGGTAGAGTTCCCGGGTAGCTCAGTTGGTAGAGCGTTGGTTGGTACGTTAAACCAAAGGTCCCGGGTTCGATGCCCGGCCCTAGAACAATTTTTCCCTCGAAATTATTCAAATCAACTTTACAGGGAGTTATACCTGAAATCTTGATTTGCATAATACACGTCACTGTTCGTTAACAGAAAATCACAATTTAAATCACACGGAGTTAGTGTGCACTCGAAGTTGGTTGCTTGACGGTTGTCAGCCCACTTTGAGGTCTGTGGATATAGAGGGAAAAATTGGATCGGTGTCGGGTAGAGTTCCCGGGTAGCTCAGTTGGTAGAGCGTTGGTACGTTAAACCAAAGGTCCCGGGTTCGATGCCCGGCCCTAGAACAATTTTTCCCTCGAAATTATTCAAATCAACTTTACAGGGAGTTATACCTGAAATCTTGATTTGCACAACACTCAGCTGTTTACTGTAACTCACAGAAGTATGGAAGGATTACCTTGTGGAATCTATATGGAATGCAAGAAGGTCTTGTACTAATAACACTACAACAGAATTAATTTTGTTGTAGTCTAAATTTAATAAAATTAATATAGATTCTTGTAAAGAACAGTCATAATAACAGCAGAGGTTCAGTCTGAAAAATAAATATAAGGAAGAGATTTTGTGACCACATGTTTACATGGCATACAATTATGTTATTATGTGCTCTTAAAATACAACAACTGCATTCATCATGGTTGAAGAGGTTGTAGAGAAGAGATGTTAACCTTGTATTACATACGGAACAACTCTGCATTACTTGTATTTATATTTACCAAGGGATCAAACGAAATGTCCATATATTTGCCGAAGCGACTGGAGTTGTCATTGCGGTTGGTTTTTGCATTGCCAAAGGCTTCCAATACCGGATTGGACTGCAGAAGTTTGTCCTTCACGGACTCCACCTGTGAGCCATGGCCTGTGGCGGCTGCTATGAACTGCAGAACTTTCTTCGAGGCTTCTGTCTTCCCTGAACCAGATTCTCCTGCATAAACATTAACACATATTTATACAATTTTATTATGGATTGTGCAGTTACCATATGAACCGTTCAGAGCAGAAGTGGTGTAAGTCAAGAATGGGTAATGAGGGTTGAAGTAAACATTCTGTAAAATACAGCGCAAAGTAGCAATTAATATTCACTTTATTTAAACTATTAGTAGTCAGTGGATAGCAAGAACGACATATTAATTGCTACTTTGCGCTGGATTTTACAGAATTTTTACTTTAAATCTCATTATCCAATTTTGACTTACACCACTTTTGCTCTGAACGGCTCATATTTTAAATTTCTGAATAATGGACACAGAACTATACTTGTAAACTAACTCTTTCCAAGGAGGAGGCATTGTTCTGCACTAAAATTTTTAACCTAAATAACAGAAGCAATTTGTCTTAAAATCAACAATCAAGCGCATACTGCACATGAAATTCCAGAACTGCAAATCCTCGAATCAGTCTCAAGATAGATTTACTATAGATAAGAAACATATCCTAACAGATTCTGCAGCATAATCCAAAGTAGATGCAGTACTTGTCTTTTTACAGTCTCTCCTTCCATTTATTTATCTTACACACCGACAGTATATACTAATATAAATAAAAATAGCATTATGTTTCTGTGTTCTGTATGGTTGTGAAACTTGGACTCTCACTTTGAGAGAGGAACAGAGATTAAGGGTGTTTGAGAATAAGATTCTTAGGAAAATATTTGGGGCTAAGAGAGATGAAGTTACAGGAGAATGGAGAAAGTTACACAACACAGAACTGCACGCATTGTATTCTTCACCTGACATAATTAGGAACATTAAATCCAGACGTTTGAGATGGTAAGGACATGTAGCACTTATGGGCGAATCCAGAAATGCATATAGAGTGTTAGTTGTGAGGCCGGAGGGAAAAAGACCTTTGGGGAGGCCGAGACGTAGATGGGAGGATAATATTAAAATGGATTTGAGGGAGATGGGATATGATGATAGAGACTGGATTAATCTTGCACAGGATAGGGACCTATGGCGGGCTTATGTGAGGGCAGCAATGAACCTACGGGTTCCTTAAATGCCATTTGTAAGTAAGTAGGTATTATGTTTAAATCCGGATTATATTTTAATATTTCCAATAAAAGCACAGTTTTTTGTCAATGCATTTATTGCTAAAGTTTGATTACTTTCTAACAGTTCTGTTAACTTTTCAGTAATTAAAGACTTAACTAAACTAATGACAGGAAAACTTAAAATTCACTTTTAAAAATTGTTCACTTTCAACAGCAACAATATGAAGTCTGTTATAAGACTGCTTGTCTTACTGATGCTGCGTACGAAGACAGAATACCTAATTAGTGATTTTTTGTGGTAAAAAGTGCTTTGCAAAAACTGAATTCACGTACTACAGTTTATATGTTTGCAAAATTGAGTAACAGTAGAACCCCGCTAGAATACTGAAGAACGCCCCTTACGCAACTTACTAGGTTCATCTATGGGAAGAGAACACCTATTCACATACACTGCATTGAAACAAGGAAGCACAACAAAATAAAAACTTTTCTCAACTTTATTGGGAAGCTAGAAGCAAAATGGGTTAAATGATCCCAAATTGCGGCCATTAGAGAACAACAAAAACAATAGAACTCCGCTAGTCCGAACTAATTGGGCCGGCTTATCGAAATTTCAGATTAAGCAGGGGACAGTAATGGAAGCAGGATAACCAGGCTTTATCCCTTTCCCACCCTTCACTGTCCACTGCTTTGTTCAGTTTCAAAGTCATTCACCAGTGATAACATAAGTTGTACTGTATATCTGTGTATTATACATTTTGAGTTTCTAAATACTGTAGCATTAAATTGATTGAGCTTCAGTTCAAAATTTTGTCCTTTCTCTTCTCTCTCTCTCTCTCTCTCTCTCTCTCTTTGCATGTTCGGATTATCCGGAATTTTGTACAAGCAGGGTTCTACTATACTTTCAGTTACAAATTGCTTAAATATATAATATTATATTCTTTAAATAAAAAATATCTATACTCACAATACCGGTACTAATTTTAAATAATAGGAATGAAACAATTTCCGAGAAACTATTCTGTGAAAATAAGTGTAACTCTGTTAAACAACAGTAGAAACAACTTACTAAACACACGGTTTCTGAACTAAAACCATATTTCTAAATTATATATATATATATATATATATATATATACAATATTCTGAAAAATATATTAGCTCGCCCTTAAGGGTGCTATTCATAGACATTTCGCCAGCCCGCGCTACGAGCGTGCTAAACTAGCCCCGACTATCGTCTGATTACTTGTACAGGATTCATACCTTATCACATCGCTAACACTGGTTTATGAATACGAAAAACGTTAGTTCGCTGATCATCCACCGGAAGCCCGCGCTAAGAATGTCTATGAATATGGCCCTAAGACACTACAAGTAAAGCTTCAAGAATAGTAGTCAAAAGCCAATCACAAGATGAACAGGTGAGCATTTTGTGTCCTCCAACGACTGAAAGTGAGATGCAAGAGATTCAATAATAGAACGGGAGATGTCCCATCAAATTGGAACGACTGGAAATACTAATGCATTACAAAGTAGCCTACCATTTTAGTATTAGCCTACTTACAAAATGTTCAAAACCAAAATCTGTATTCCTCTTCTGTGAATATTAGTATCTATGTTTCACCTTGCTAAATTATGTTGTCATTAGATCAAAAAGTATTCGTTTTATTTATAGAAGCTTATAAAAATCTTGAAACTCAATATTAAGATTGTCTCGGAAAGGATACCAGTACGTATTTGTTTCACCGTGTCGTAATATTAATGGAGCCGAAACAAGCACAAACCTGAAATAAGTATACATTGTCCTCTGTTTTCTTCTGTCAGCGACCTGTATGCCGTGTCTGACACTGCAAATCTGAAACAAACATAAATCAATATTATTCAATAATGCAGTCGACTGTGATTCAAGATAGCCACGGTTTCTGCACCATGTCATGGATGTAGAAATATAATATAATTCGGACCTATGTATTGGTTCGATCATTAAGGGACCTACCTACCCTATATGTTGGATCCGTCACGAGAACTGGAGAATAACCTATTGGTACATAATCTTATACCAATACGTAGCATGTATTCGTGACAGAAGTACAACAATATAAAAGTATCTATAGGCCTACTCTATACTATTAGTCCCGTCGGTCTAATTTCCGGCAGCCACTCACGTTGCAGGTCGGCTACATTTAAACGTGTGCGTCTTGTGATTCGCTGATGAAGATGTTAAGCATTTCCTAAGGCTGGATAAATACTATAATATAATCGCCCGCCATTTTGGCTCTTTCGTTGGCGTTCGCAGAAAGCACACGAGGACGTTATTTGCCGCTCAATTATTTGCTGAATTACAGTGCGTTTGATTTATTATCATAGAAGCTACGACATGATAATGTTTAACGGTGTGTAGATCCTTCGTCTGGTAGCTCTGCAACGAAAGAACAAAAATGGCGAACGATACCATCTACCTAGACTTTATAGAGCCTTGACTTCCTAAGACGTAAGCAAAGAGGAGGAGTCACGCCGGGAATAACAGCGTCGCGACAATAATGTCTCATGATTCTTAAGGCACATAGTACGTAGAATGAGAACTGGAAGCAACTTAAGTTTCACTTTATAAATCTCATTATAGTATCATACAAAGGTGAACCGCTTCAGAGTTGTTTCTCCAATCATTTCCATCTTTATATCAATGTTAATTAACTGAGTAATGGTTACTTGCAATTTACGTTTATCTATGATGTAACTGATATTGGTAAAATTGAATACATAGATGAAGTGAAAGGAAAGCATTCAGGTCAGGATCAAACCCACAGCCTTATGCTTTGCAGTCAGGTGCTTTATCAAATGAGACGCCATGTGGTAACCTTCTTGTGACAGTTAGCCTTTGCCTTGGCATATACACACTTGCACACTTACAGAATTGTCAGGTAGACGTGAATCAAGATTCTACAATAAATGGCCATTCTAGATCCATTTATAATGTACGAGATTCAGAAAATTGTAAGCTACAAATTCCTTTTCATTAACCAAATTATTCAAGAGATGAATATGAAACATTTGAAATTTCTACAACTTCTCTGTGCTTAATAAACTCATTCTCAATCGGTAATTTATTACTGTACCGGTACACATTTTGTCTCGACTTTTCGGAAGCCTCTATATACCTTTTTGGCATAATAGCTTTGCTTTCCGTAACAATTTTCCCTTTGGCCGTAAAGCCGTAATAGTGGTGAAAAATCCGTAATAATGATGGAAAATCAGAAACAGTTGATTCCTCTGTTGTAATAATAATAATAATAATAATAATAATAATAATAATAATAATAATAATAATAATAATAATAATAATACTAATAATAATAATAATAATTATTATTATTATTATTATATGATATATTTGTCAGCCAACTTTACCATTCATAGTTATGGTGGACCATCATATTTTCTTCTTTTCGATCCACCATCCCTTTAATACATCCCACCCTTTTCTATTAATATATTCATTTGCCAAGTGTTTTCTGATTACTTTCTATGCTTCTGTTTTAAATGAATTACTATCTATTCTTCTCTATCTATCCTATTCTATTCTCTCTCTCATACCTAGATTGCCTCCCTTCCATTTCTCGCTTTCCTATTAAATTTTACATATTCCCTTCCTTATATAATTTATAGTATTTATTTTATTCTCTATTCTCAAATCTACCTGCTCTTTATCATTATTTTTCAACTATTTTGTCCGAAATTGTAGTAGTAATAATAATAATAATAATAATAATAATAATAATAATAATAATAATAATAATAATAACTTTTTTGTAGCATTATAAGGTTGCTCAAATCCATCGCACTTCATATTAGCCAATAAAACACAAACAATGAAAACAATTTGTAATGGAAAGATGTGTTTACATCACGTGACATTATTTCTCAGTATCAATAATAATTCGCCATGCCAGACTAGTATTCATTTTTACTTGATATGTGTAATCTCAGCATGCTGGAGGTTTAATTTTAATTTCGAACTGATACAAAGTAATTTTTACATAAAGAAATGAGTTGTAACGTAGGAAAATAGAATGTGGTGAATTATTTATTATTGAAGTAGGTGAAAGAAATATCCACAAATTAGAAACACAGTATTATAAACATTGAGTGTGTGTGTGTGGCTTAGACAAACGCAACAATCAAATACATTGATACATAAGATTTACGCAACAGTGACAGAACATAACCATGGATATAAGAAATCAGTTCACCATAAATGAATGAATCGGTGAAGTCTAGGCGTAGGAGTTCGGCAGAAAACGTAATGTACATACTGTCATTATATCATAATAGCTATTAAGTTAACTTTAGCATATTGTATATTAAATGACTTTAGAATATCGCGTTATTGGATTATTGATTTATTTATTTTTGGTGCAAGGAACATTTTTTATGTTATGTATTTATTTATCCCTGTAGAAAACCATAAAAAACATACGTACGCTTATTTTAAAGTCTTTGTAGAGTCTATAAGCTATAAGTACTTATGCGGTATTCTGAAGTATAGCGATACAAGCAAAAAGCGGTATCCTGAAATATGTAAGCTACAAGGTTCTTTTAATAATATAATTAATTGGGATAGTGAAACCAATATATATTATTTAAATTGGAAAGTTTACAAAAATCTACAGCAATAACAACGTATCGCGGGGAATATACTGTGACTCTAATGAAAAACTACAAAACAAATAAGGCTATTCGGTTTTGCAAAGAAGCGATTTGTATGTTAATTTGTATTGCGTGTATGAATGTTGAAGAATGAGTCATCTGTTAATGGACTCGCCTTGAATACGGAAACATTTCGTGTCACATTTAGTGGGGGCGTTTAACCATGCCACGCAGGTCTCATCGAAAGCTTAGTTTAATCTGCACGAAGACTTTTCTGTCCAAATTTCAACGAAATGTTAACAATAAATTTTATCCATTCATCTGTACGAAGTACGCATAATAAAACCATTCTGCATTTAACCATATAACACCAAGTCCACGTGTGAGGTAGATGATATTCAGAAACTAAAAAATAATGTACACACATTTTTTTTAGTTGGTTATTTAACGACGCTATATCAACTACTGGGTTATTCAGCGTCGATGGGGTTGGTGATAGCGAGATGATATTTGGCCAAGTATTCGCCACAGATTACCTGACATTCGCCTTAAGGTTGGGAAAAACCTCGGAAAAAAACCCAATCAGCTAATCACCCCAAGCGGAAATCGAATCCAATAATAATAATAATAATAATAATAATAATAATAATAATAATAATAATAATACAACCTTCTTTTTTCTCTCTCGCTGTTATTTATACTCGCTTTAACATCTCTGGCCATATCGCGAGTTAATCTTCTGCGTGAAATCCGAAGGCCTGTGTACTATTGTTGAGACTGGTTCTATTGTTGTGAACTACACTATCTACCAAAAAGTAATTGGGCACCCAGGATTTTACGTGTTAGATGCCGTGTTTCGGTGGCTACTATGCAGTGGTATGCAGGCAATAATGTTCACCGGTTGGACTGGCCTGCACAGAGTCCTGATCTCAATCACATTGAGCACCTTTGAGATGAATTGGACCGGCGATTGAGGTTTCGGGAAATTCGCCCAACTTCCATTGTCCAACTGAGTGCCATGTTGCAAGAGAAATGGCGACGCATTCCAGTGGATATCCTACACAAACTAGTGGAGAGCATGCCTGACAGGGTGGCTGCTGTTATAGCAACAAGAGGTGGTACCACGAGGTTCTAAAGGGGCAAAAACAATGCCCAATTACTTTTTGGTAGATAGTGTAGATGGCGACTGTATAGGCCTATGTAGGTTATTACTGATTTGTTATGAATATGAGTTCGGTGATGAATGAGGTCGGTGATATTCAGGGATGTTGTGGCCCGAATTTCCTTACGGTTGAGGGAAAACCCTGAAAAACCTCAACCAGGAAATTCAACCCACCAGGAATCGAACCCAGGCCCTCTGCGTAAGAGACCAGCATGCTGACCCCTACACCACAGAGGTGGTCACAACCTTTTTATTGCGTATGAGAAAATAAAGTGCAATTTAAATTGCATTGTACTTGATGCACTTGCTTGAATGTTGTAGTTTTTGGCGTCGCCTTCTTGTAAGCCTCTATTTCTTGCTCGCTGGGAGCCGCATTATGGAAGTGGTTCAGGGAGTTTAAGGCTGTCTTCTCGTGGCATTGTCCATTATTAACGCTCCATTACCCGCGATTGGATCTGTAATATCTGTCAGACACAGTTTCTGGTAAACAGTCGGGTCACGACGTGTGAGCTTGACCTCCCTCCTCCCACACTTGGCTGCTGATGTCACCCGAGCTCGCTATCCTCGGCGTCCCACGATTCCACCGTCCTTAACATGTGAACGACTTGCTGCGTGCGATTCATGATCCTGATAGACCATCACAATTCAAGGGATAGCATGTTTCACTTCAGAATAATATTTAAAGTCCTTAAGTATGGGGCAGGCCCTCTTCGAATATTTCGGTGGACCTGATATTTCTCATTGACTCAGTTTCGCCATATCCCTTCCCCTAAATCCGAGTGGCTTTTATGGTTCAAAAAATGGTTAAATAAGTATGCAGTATTTTCTATAACAACTCAGGACATAATATATGGACGGACCAGTTCAAAAGAAAACAACTCAAAATGCAAATTTTTAAAATAATTATTGCATTTTAAAGCTTCATGTTGCTGTGAAAAATCCAAGGTTCATTGAAATTACTCCAAATTCTGTTAATGATGTTTCTTATATAATATAAGTTCCAATTAGCATTATGTTAATTGGAGCGTTGAGTGACTTCAGCCGAATTTGGAATAGGCACCGACTGATTTGAACTGCCAACATAGAAAACAAAAAATCACTATCTGTTCAAGAGCGCCACACTCAATCGCTTTCACCTTCATCTTGACGATAATAAAATCCTAAACTAACCTTACCTAACCTAACACAAATCCTAAACTAACCTAACCTAACATAACTTGTCACAGATTCGCCTATACAAGGCATAACAAAAGCCTAAACTATCCTAACCTGTCACAGTTTTGTATATGCAAAGCATAATAAAAGCCTAAACTAACCTAACCTGTCACTAAAATCCTAAACTAACCTAACCTAACCTGTCACAGATTTGCCTATACAAGGCATAACAAAACCTTAAACTACCGTAACCTAACCTGTCAAGAGATAAGTACGTAAGACATAATAAAAGTCTAAACTAACCTAACCTGTCATAACACTCCATTTTCTTACCCCTACACACTTCCCTGAAGTATGAAAATGGCTAAATTTGTACCCCGCTGGAACATTGCAAACTAGCGTGAAACGTTCGTAATATCTCATAAGTTACTGTATGTTGGTACGACATGTAAGACGGCTGAAGATGCATATCTGCAATAGGAAAAGAAGTCACTCAACGCTCGTTTAACCGATTTTTCACTGCAATATGAAACTATAAAATGCAGTTATCTTAAAATTTCGCATTTTGAATTGTTTCCCTTTTAAACTGGCCCGTCGATATGCATTAAGTATGTTTCTATACATACAGAGTGATTCAAACCATTGTGCTCAAAATGAAGAAGGTTACAAGACAGTTGGAATATGGCAATTTTATAATACGAAGAACTCATGGTCTATGAAGTAAACCAGAGTCAGTATAAGTCTGTGAAAGTCCAGCGCTGTGGAATAAAAGTTAGAATGTCTGACTGTGAAACGAGCGGGCCCAGGTTCAAATCCTGGTTGGGACAAGTTACCTGCTTGGGATTTTTTCCGAGATTTTCCTTCAGCCAATTAATTTTGTATTACGCCAATAGTTGTTGGAACTGACGACCACCTCATTCAATGCAGGCATTGATTGCATAGTCGAAGGAAAGTCTGACACACTCTCAAATACTCCAGGCTTCTCCGAACCACATCAGATGCTGCAAATATTCTGGCTGAAAGTGTTTCTGGATCTTCCACTAGTGTCTCGTAAACGAGGCTTTTGATATGCCCCCAGAGAAAGGCATAAAGAGGCATCAAATCAGAGCAGCGGATCGGCCATTCAATCGGACCTCCTCTTCCGATCCGTAACCCTGGATATGCTAGGTTTAGAAAGTCTTGTACAGCAAGAGTAAAATGTGCCGGTGCATCCACATCTGTTCACGCGCGATAAGTAACACATTTTCTAACAACTCTGAAACAACTTGTTGCAAAAGTTATAAATCTTCCCATTTAAACGTGGTGGCAGAAGGTAAGGTGTAAAGTATGAATACATCCGCAGTGTAGGTTCTCATATTAGGGCTTGTACTAACTGAGGATTATTTTGGAGAACACAGGTTCCTAGTCGAAAAATTTTATATTTCGACCCCTCTGTAAGTTCTTTCAGTTAATGCACAACGTGTTGAATCACTAGGTATACCATATATGTACGGTACGTTACTGTTTGTGCCTGTCTAGAGGCATAAAGATGACACCCGCATCTTAAAAATAGGATTAAGGACTTTATTGATAGACGGTAGTATATTATACACACTACTTAAAGGGTGTAATTGATATCTTGTTATTTGAAGTGTTCTGTCAGTGAGGAAGTGTGTTGTGTCAGTGAAGTGTGTAGTGTCAATGAAGTCTATTGTGTAAGTGAAGTGTGTTTGTGTCAGTGAAGTGGCTGTGCAAAGTATTTGAACAGTGAAATGGTTAGAAGTGTTAGTGAAATCAGGTAGAATCAGTGCAGTGAGTGAGTTGACAGCGAAATAAGTGTAGTGCCGAAAGGTACTTGTGCAGGTATGAACCTGTCACACTCGTGGGTCTTAGTTCGAACTTAGGGTTAAGATACAAATTAGATTTACTTTATGTTATTTTAAGTGACCATGCTTCATTTAATTTAGGATGCTCCTTGTTATTATTATTTTATTATTATTATTATTATTATTAATTATTGTTTATTAGTTGTGTTTATTATTGTCATTATTGAGTGTAATTAGTTACCACTGCCACCGGGTATATACCCATTTGCAGTGTGAATAAATACACATACATACTTATATACCTTCATCACCACACTCTTTGGGTAATCACTTAAGAGTAGAGCTAGGATTTATATGTAGTAAGAGTTAAGAATGACGCCGAGTATAGTTGAGTCGATGTGATGCAGGTTAAGAAGGTTTTAAGCCTGGTTGACAAGACTCGAAATGCAAGAAAAGTCACAAGGACTAGACAATGCAGCTTTTAAATTCCCACTGTTTTGTAAGTGGTGGTTAAGAGGATTAAAGACCCTTAGCGCTAACTAATGGAAGTACAGAATGACAAGAATGGCAAGTATAAGGAGTTGGGTATGGCTTGCATGTTTATAAACTATACCGACTAAAAATATTAGCTTTTATTACTTACGAATCCTAGCTCTACTTATGAGCCATGTTCCGGAACAGGCAAGCAATCTGTCCGTTAAGTAGCGTAAACTGGCCGAATTTATTGCTCTCAGCCGGAAAACATGAGGGTAGATGTGGGTAGCCGTGTGGAATATGTGAAAACGCCCAGAAAAAGAAGAATGTTGGGAATATAATATTGGGATTTAGAAGATAATAAATTGATGGTTTTAGGGATTACCAATATACAATCGGGAGATTAACTTCGATGTCTGTCAATTTGTTAGCCTACAAAATAAGACTGGCATAGACTGTCGTTCCAACTCGATGTTTCATACACATAAAACTGTTATCTAATCGTCTTTTGTCAGATAAAATGCATTACTCAAATCTAGAGTGTGTACTTTGTTAAAATATTAACCTGCTCTTATCGTCAGCTTCAGGATACACGAAGACAGGGATATTTTAATAAATTGTATATCATGTTCTTGGAACTTCAATGTCATTTATATGTTACTAGCTTCAAGCGAAAGGAGTAGGTAATTTAATACGATAAGATTGTCCAACGAAACTGTATACAGAATTTTGATGATAACTTAATTGCGATGCTATTTATTTTATGCATAACGAACCTTAGTCAATTTCCAGGCGGTGTGTAATATGAAGAGAGTCTCTTATCTACCCTGATACTTTGATTTCTGTCCACATTTTGGCTTGCCTTTTCGAGGGCGGACCCGGAATGGAACCTTACACTTAGACTTTCTTTTACCTAACTGTGTGCCCTATATATGCGATGGTTGTTCAAGTCCGACAGGCGGCCTGGGTGGCGTTCGTGAACCCGACACTGACAAGTGGGCCATCCTGCCTTTGCCCCGACAGAGACAGGTATTATTCCTAGACGAATACGTGATAAACCCCATGATCCGGAGTCCCAAGCCTTTCCTATATATGCGATGATTGTTCCAGTCCGACAGGCGGCATGGGAGGAGTTCGTGAACGTGACACTAACAAGTGGACAATCCTGCCTTTGCCTCGGCAGAGACAGGTCCCATTTCTAAATGCGTGATAAACCCCATGACCTGGAATCACAAGCCTTTCCTATATATGCGATTATTGTTCCAGTCCAACATGTGGCCAGGGAGGCGTTCGTGAACCCGACACTGACAAGTGGACCATCCTGCCTTTGCCTTGACAGAGATAGGTTCCATTCCTAGACGAATACGTGATAAACCTCATGACTTGGAGTCCCAAGCCTTTGCTATGTATGCGATTATATGTGGCCTGGGTGGCGTTCGTGAACCCGACACTGACAAGTGGGCCATCCTGCCTTTGTCCCGGCAGAAACAGGTTCCATTCCTAGACGAATGCGTGATAAACCCCATGACTTGGAGTCCCAAGCCTTTGCTATGTATGCGATTATATGTGGCCTGGGTGGCGTTCGTGAACCCGACACTGACAAGTGGACCATCCTGCCTTTGTCCCGACAGAGACAGGTTCCATTCCTAGACGAATACGTGATAAACCCCATTACTTGGAGTCCCAAGCCTTTGCTATGTTTGCGATGATATGTGGCCTGGGTGGCGTTCGTGAACCCGACACTGACAAGTGGGCCATCCTGCCTTTGTCCCGACAGAGACAGGTTCCATTCCTAGACGAATACGTGATAAACC